>NC_143572.1:2105576-2261538 GCF_054136105.1 Typopeltis vanoorti | reverse complement strand
TTCTTCCCACATACTCGTCCTCTCTACTCATCACATGACCAAACCATCTCAACCTTGCCTCCTGTATCTTTGCTCGTAAGTTCGTAACTTTCACCATTCTCCTTACATAGTCATTTCTTAGACGATCCTTTCTGGCCACCCTGCACATCCACCTACGCATTCTCATCTCTGCTACATCCATCCTGCTGATGTTACTTTTCCTCAGGGCCACAGTTTCCATAGCATACGCCATAGCTGATCTCACTACTGTCCTGTACATTTTGCCTTTTAGATTGATCGGCACCCTCTTATCGCATAGCACTCCAGCCATCTTTGTGTGGATCAGAGATATATACAAAAAAAATACTGAACTCGGTGATTTTTGATGTGGTATTCTCATAGGAGAATGCCACCTTTGCAGCAACTCAGTTCAGGAAATTTCTGTCTTGCTGCAGCTGCACTGATCCACCTAAGCATTCTCATCTCTGCTACCTCGATCCTGCTGATGTTATTTTTCTTCAGGGCCACAGTTTCCATAGCATATGCCATAGTTGGTCTCACTACTTAAATTGTGAAGTGGAAACCTAGGAGCAGCATCACAATTGCGACCTGGTCCACATAAAATCACAGAGCAGTACTGCTGAAGCATGCAGCACAAAAAAATTTCCTGTCTGAGATTGTATTCTCTGCTGAGTTCCAAAATGTCTCTTTAAGCACTACTAGTATCACAACTGTTAATTGAAAGTTGAAGAACATGGATTTCCATGACTCCGAAGTCACACGCGCGCGCACACACACACACACATACAAAAGACTAATATCAGCAAGGGCAATGCCAAGCAGTGGGTGTGGTGATGTAAAGCATGTTGCTGAACTCTGGATCAGTAGAAATGCCTCCTTTGGAGTGATGAATCATACTTCACAATCTGACATTCAGCAGATAAGTGTGGGCTTGGAGATGCTGGGAGAACACTACATGTCTGAATGTATTGTGCCAACTGGGGCTGTTTTCATGGTTCAGGTTGTATCCCTAGTTCCACTGACAGGGAAATATTAATGCTGCAGCATAAAATGACATTCTAGACAATTTTGAACTTCCAGCTTTATGGCAACAGTTTGGCGAAGGTTTATCAACATGACATTGTCCCGGTCCACAAAGCAAGATCTGTGCAGGAATGAATGGTTTGATGAGGTGAGTTTAAAAACCTTGACTGGCCTGCACAGAGCCCCAATCTTGCTCTCATCAACCATCTGTGGAATGAATTAGGATGGTGATTGTAAGCTAGGGCAGATTGCTTGACATCATGACTGACTTCACTGATGATCCTCTAAAAAATGGGAGGGAATTATTACAGCAACACACCAAAATCTTGTGGACAGCCTTCCATAAGATTGAACTATTATAGCAGCAAAGGGTGAACCAACTCTATAGTAATGCCTTTCATATTTCGGGTTTGTGTTCGTCCAGTTCGGACCCATCATATGTGTGCAAAGATGTCAACATGTGTAAGGCATTAGAGAATAATAGAGATCTACAAGTTGTCCAACTGTAGATTATTATGTCTGTACACGAATGTTAGGAGTATCAGAAACGAAGAGATAATTTGTTGCCTTAGTCAATATGTATATGTAGCGACCTCAGATTGTAGGTATTAGTGAGACCTGGCTATCAGAATCAGACCTACTAACTGGTATCGAGTGTCAAGGTTACAGTAGTTTTAGGAAGGATAGGAGAGGAGGGGTGTGCTGCTAATGATATTGGATGACTTAAATCCAGTTAGAGTTGAGACCTATGATTGTAGTACTATTACTACTGACAGTATTTCATGTGGCAGTGAGTTTGAAGCTGGTGTGAGGTGGAATCTGATGAGATCAGTTGCATAGTGGGAAGTTGTTACTTACCTGGTGGATCAGTTGCTAGTGATGAAGAAATGCATCACCAAATAGACAAGATTAGTGCAAAAAGAGTAATCACTGGGAGACTTTAATTATCCAAATATTGACTGGGTAGCAGTAGAATCTCATGAGAAAAATGAAACACATTTGTTGAGCTGTTGCAGGACAACTTCCTCAAGCAGCATGTGACAGAAGAAACTCGACGGCAAAGAGTGTTAGATTTGATTATAGTGTCAGAGGACGTTTCGATTAAAGACATAACTATTTTGCCTCTGGTTGGTAACAGTGATCATGCAGTACTCACTTGGGAAGTGACTAAGTTTATGAATGTTCCATTCAGAAAAGGTTATATGCTGAACTACAAAGCAGGAAATTATGACCAACTGAGGAGTATACTGAGTTCAGTGGAATGGGACCGGTTGCTGGATGGAAAGAATATCGACAGTGCATGGGAAGCATTTAAACAATACTTAAATTATGCAATATCAGAATGTGTCCTAAGAGTTCGAAGAATAAATAGAGTAGGAGTCAAATGGTTGTGTAATCTTATTAAGCAAGAGAATCGTAAGAAAAGGACAATGTGGAAGGAATACTGTTTGCATAAGGATGATGTCTGTTATGAATGTTATAAGCAGTAGGCTAGAATAGTCACAGCTGTTTTACAGAAAGCAAAGTCTGAGTATGAAAAGAAACTGCTCTGTATGCTAAAGATAACCCACAAGAATTTTATCGATATGCTGCAAGTAAAAGAAAGATTGAATATGAAAGAATAACTCTTCTAAATCCAGATGGTGTGAAAGTTACAAATGCAGAAGAGGTTGCTCAGTTAATGAGTGCCCATTAAAAGCTATCAACCTAGTGAATGCAACATTGAGCTCACCGTTACCTTTTCACTAAATGAAGAAACACAGATGTGTGAGGCAGAGGTATTAGAGCTGTTGCACAAATTGAATAAGAATTCTGCAATAGGGACTGATGGAATATCAGCACGTGTGCTAAAAGAGTGTTCAGCTGAACTGGCCATTCCTTTGACCAGGATGTTTAATATGATGTATATTATTTCTGGGAAAACTCCCATGATGATGTTTAATATGAGTCTCAGAACAGGGAAGATTCTGCATGAATGGAAGGAATGTATGATAATTCCATTGCACAGGGGTGGTGCAAAGACCAATGTATCAAACTATCGACCAATTAGTATCTCAGGAGTTGTGGTGAAGATTTTGGAAAAATTGGTTAGGACCCGCATTCAGAAATGGTTGACACTGAATCTCTACTTTGCAATGAACAACATGGGTTTACTAAGGGAAGGTCATGTTTTAGCAACTTGCTCACATTCTGTAACAATGTTACCATTGAACTAAACAAGGGGAATGGATACACCGTGATACTTTTGGATTTTGCTAAGGCTTTTGACAGAATACAGCATGGTAGACTGTTGTATAAATTGGAGAAAATGGGTTTGGATTATGCAATATTAGCATGGATAAGAGGATGGCTGAATGACATATCAAAAAGTGGTATATGGGTAATCCTTGTGGTACACAAGTGGTGTGCCACAAGAATCAGTGCTTGGTCCACTGTTATTCAATCTGTACATTAATGACATTGGGAAGGATTTGATAAGCGACATACAGCTATTTGCTGATAATGCAAAGATGGGTAGGGTAATCAGGAATGCTGCTGATATGCAGTCTTTGCAGAATGATTTGAATAGGCTGGAATTGTGGGCATGGGAAAATGGGTGCCAGTTCAATGTCAGTAAATTTAAAGTCATTAATTTTGGCATGATTATATCCAATGTCGTATTATATTGGTGGGATTAGGCTAGAAGAAACTGATGAGGCTAGGGATCTTGGAGTATTAATAGATAGGAAGTTGAAGTTTATGGGCCATGTGGCAAAGATTGCAAATACAACTCAAAAGATAATTGCAATGTTGAAACGAACGTTCACATGTAAGGATAAGGATGTTATTTTGCCTCTTTACAAGGCCTTGATAAGATCTCACTTGGACTATTGTACAGGTCTGGTCTCCTGCTTTCCGTTGTGATTCTGATATATTGGAGAAAGTACAAATGACAGTGTTAAAAATGATATCAGGATTGTGGAATACTGATTATGAAGACAGATGGAGAATTTGTAGACTGCAGACACTAACAAACAGTAGAAAGAGGGGGTGATATGAATGAGACTTACAAACTTTTGAAAGGGTCATACAAGATTTCAGTTGATGGAATTTTTCAGTTTATGGAAGAGGGAGAAAGCACAAGAGGGCATCCTTGGAAACTGAGAATGAATGCTGCTAAGGGTGAGGGACTATTTCTCTCAGAGGGTGTTGCGTGATTGGAATGGATTTCCTTTGGATGTTGTGAGTGCAAGCAATGTGAATGAATTCAAGAATAAGTGTGATAGCTGGTGTGTGTAGTATGTCGCCTCATTGATGAGTCTCTGACTCCACTGGTGGTCTGGCTTAATAATAATAATAATATTAGAATGAGAGTTGGGATTAACAAATGTCTGGATCTTTTTAATCAGATAATATAGTAATAAACAAAACTTCTACATATTCTGCATATTTCACTGTTTGCTAACCAATAGTTTTATCAAGAAAATAAACATACTGAAAAATATACAAACAATCTGATTATTTATTATAGCAGTTATTTTGAAACATATGACATTAAAAATTATATAGATTAGTCATGCATGTAATTTTATGTCTGATGTTCATTAAATGTTAATTGTTGCACATGGTCATTGATTGTTTATTGAACCCACAGCCTTTTGGCTGAAGAGCAGATACGCTAACCACTCAACCAACCAGGCCGGAATATTAATTGGTATTTGTCTTTCTTTTAATATGTTACATAGAATACTTCTTTTAACTTTATCAAATGCTTTTTCAAAGTCACTAAATGTGATATGTGTTTCTAAATTGTATTCTCTTCTTTTCTCTATTATTAATTTTAGGCAAAAGGCTGGGTCTGTACAAGATCATCCTTTTTTAAATCCATTTTGGACTTCTAAAATAAAGCTTTCAGAATATTTTATTAATTTGTTATTTAATATTCTGGTATATATTTTGTAATTTTAACAGGAATTTAGAATACTTATACCTCTTTAATTTTTAGGGTCATCCCTATTACCTTTTTTTTTAAAGATAGGGATCACTATTGCTTTTTTTTTTTTTCCATTCTATTGGTGGGTTACTTGTTGAATATAATTTATTTAAAAAGAATAAGAATCTTTCTTTGAACCTTATTCCTGCATATTTATATAATTCTGGACATAACTTATCTTCTCCAGGTGATTTTCCATTACTTGTTTCTTTTAGGCTGATTTCTAATTCTTTAGTTATTTCCTTTTCATTTTCATTAAATGTTTGCCAGTAATCTTTTTTAAAATATTTATCTGTTCACAATTCTGTATAGAAATTTAGAAATTCCTCTAATTTCAATTTGGTGTTTAATTTTACTCTTTCTCTAGTATCTTACTTAAATGTTTCAAAATCGATACATTGGGTCTTATTTTAAATAAATATTGTTCTAAATTAGAAACAAATTTGTTCCATGATTCTTTGTCTTTTTCTGACTTCTCTTTTAGCTATGGTTGTTATTCATTTATATTCTATTTCATCTTCTATTCTTTTACTGCGTAACCATTTATGACAGGTTACTAGCCTGGCAATGAACAGTCCAGTGGTAGGGCTGCTACCTTAAGACTTTTGAACTAGCCTTCCTCCAAATTTAAACCCATTGGAGGAATAGGGTATGTTGAAGGGGAAAGAGTAGATTTTAGAGGCGTCATAAATATAGGCTAGAAATGGAAAGATCCAATCGCCCTCGAGTTCTCTAATAGCATAAGGGTCATAAAATAAGAAGAGTTGGCTGATAAGGCTTTATAGGAAAGATTAAAGTGAGTGGATCTTCCTCAAAGTAGAGAAAGAAGAGGATAAATCCAGCTAGGGGACCATGGGAGTTGCACTTCCCTTACAATCAAAGATGATTGGCCCTTGTTGGTCCATGAGTCCTTATTCAATATATTTGGTCCATGAGTCCTTATTCAATATATTTGGACCATGCTACCATATCTGGTGGATGCCACCTATCTGCCACCGAGGGATGCTCTCTCTTGAGGTTACAGGGTCCCCTGAAAGTGTATTAGATGTCGTGCTATATATATATATATATATATCTTGAAATTCATCATCATCATCATCAAATTCCTGCCATGTACCCTCAAGGGGTGTACAGGATATGATAGTACTACACGAAAAATTTACATCATTGCTAACTTCCTATCTACAATTTTCCTCCAAATCAGTCTATTACTTGTCAAGACTCCAACATTATCAGATCTTATATTTCTATCGTCTAAGGCACATTGTACCATATCAATCTACCTATATCTTGGTCTTCCTCTGGGTCGTTTTGCTGCCAACCTGACACAGAAAACTTGTTTTGCTAATCTTTCTTCGCCCATTCTGTTTAAGTGACCATACCACCTAAGATTAGCTGTGCTAACGCATTCCTGGATGTTGACAATGTCAAGTTCTTTCCTAATATCCTTGTTTTTAATATGATATTGCCATTGATGCCATCTGTTCACACCTCTAATCTTTCTCAGGACTCTCATATCTGCGGTCTCTAGTCTTTGGTCAAGTGTTTTACTTCTGACCCAGCTCTCAGATCCATAAGTTAAAACTGGTTTGAACACTGTCTTGTATACAGCTAATTTAGTGTTCCGACTAATTTTTCTCTTATTCCATATGAATTTATTCAGTTGACTTCCCACCATACCAGCTTTGCTGATTCTGTTGTCTATTTCTATATTTAATTTACCGTCTTCACTAAAAATCGTGCCTAAGTAGCTGAAATGGTTTACTTGTTCCACAGGTTCTCCATTCACAACACAGTTGACATTTTCAATGATTCTGCCTATTTTCATTGTCTTTGTCTTTTTATTGCTGACCTTCATACCATATCTATTACAACATTTATTCAATTTGGTCAGCGAATCTTGCAGACTTGTAGTGGATTTATTTAGAAGTATAACATCATCCTCATAAAGCAGAGAGCTGACATTAACATCTCCAATTTTGATATCATGTTTAATACCACTTTCCTTCATAATGTGATCTATATAGATAATGAATAGCAGAGGGAATAATGTACATCCTTGTCTCACACCAGATTTAACATTAAACTATCTTCCTGTACTTCCTTCAATTCTAACAGCTGACTTACAACTCAAATAAAGACTAAGTATTACTTGATATAATGTCCCATTGACACCATATAACTATAGTGTATTGAATAGCTTCTCTCTTGGCACATTGTCATATGCCTTGAATCTCTACCAAATGAAATGGTAGCTTTATAATCTATTTTTGCAGTTGTAGGAGTTTTTTCCCCTCAGAGAATAGTAATTTATTTAGTAACCTTTTTTTTTTAAGTAGACATTTTGAAGGATATTGGTGGAATAGAATATTAAGTACATCTCTCTTTTTTGTTTATCTGTAATTATTTTTGGAGTATATTTTTTAAAGGTTTATCATAACCAGTCTGCCAGTTTTTATTGAGGAGGATGAAAGGTTATAGCATTGAATATCTTCCTATATGAGTTTGCTTCTCATGACTTCTAACATTATTTCTCCTTCTGTTTTTTTGATTAGAACATCTAAAAATATAAGTTTGTTGTTCTGTTCAGTAACCAGAATAAACTAAATTTTAGGGTGATGGTTATTAAGGAAATCAGCAAATTCCTCAAAGTGTTTTAAAGTATATTTTCAAACAATGAAGATATCATCTGCTTATCACCACCATATATGTTGTTTTAAGGTGGCTTATGACAGAATTTCTTCTTTGAATCCTTCAAAGAAGAAATATAAATTGGCAATATGGTCATGCAATTGCTGAACTGTATTTCCAAGTAAAGAAAGGTGATTGAAGGTAGTGTTGGAAGAGATTCATGATATTGGGGGGGGGGGGAGACTTCAATGATACTGACAGATTCTTCAATTGGAATATTATTATTATATGGTTACTTTCATGGAGTTGGAACACTCACACTAACCTTTATATGTGCAGTGTCCTTTCATACTTCTCCTTAAATTCATTCACTATCAGGGTACCTCACAACTAATTCTGGCAATCCATTCCACTCACTCACCACTCTACAAGCAAAAAATCTAGTTTGCACACCCTTACTAACTACACTGTTACACAACTTCCAGAGGTGACCTGGAGTTCTCTCTGTTTATTATGTATAGAAAAATTTCCTTTGTGTCAATCTCTTTATGTTGGGCCCATGTACGAGAGGTTGGCTGGTCAACCTATAGTACTTTAGTGCCGTATATGGGTAGTGGGATGGGAAAGAAGGAACTTATTAAAATTCGATTTAAAAGCCTGTATATTCTTTCCTTGGAAATACATCAGGGGGAAGACTGTTCCAGAATACAGCAGCAGGGACGAAGGAGGAGAAAAAGAAACTTGTTCGGTGTGTTTCGAGGTGTACTGTGAACGGATTTTTGGAGGTGGCTCTATGTGTTCCAATGGGTTTAGTACAGAGTGGGGGAATGATTAATGTTGTTTCAGATGAGCATTTTCCATGAAAATATTTATAGAATATACAAATTGCAGAATCCTCACCTTCTCGTGGTGCACCCTGTTGGGTATCTACCTGGATACTGAACGAACGAGGATGGGCTGGCAATTTGGGATTTAGCCGACCAAATTGTATTCTTATTGGCTTAAACCAATATAGAAAATGATGGTACAACATGACAAAATTTCATGCCAGTTGGGGCATCGCCCAGTTAAACAAGGCCCCCGTTGTTTTCGCCAGGAAATCAGGGCGAACAGTGAAAAGTCAGCTACTGGAACAAATATGAAAGCACATCCCAACTCAACATCACCAGAGTTAACGATCGGTACTATCAACATAAGAAGCCTGAATGGCAAAGAAACGGAGCTAGTTGAGGAATTAGATAAGTACCAGATCGATATAATAGGGGTGACTGAAACAAAAAAGACAAAAACTGGTGAGATCTTTCTGAGCAATAAATACAAAATGTTATATTCAGGAAATGACAATCAAGGAAAAGGAGTAGCCATAGTATTCAACACAAAATACGAGGCTAATCTTGAATGGCAGGCGGTCTTAAGTAGCGTGATGTGGGCAAATATCAGAATGGGAAATTGAACAATGAGACTTATTTGTGCCTATAATCACACAGAAGGCTCTACTAAGGTAGAAGTAGAGGAATTTTTTGATGCTTTAGAAAAAGTAACTGACACAATGAAAAAGGAAAAGTCGTTCCTTGTTGGGGATCTAAATAGCAGAGTAGGAAATGTCAGACATACAAAAATATTTTGGGAAAATTTGGAGAAAAGAGCAAAGCAAATAATAATGGCAAATACCTATTGGATTTCTGCTCAGGATATGGACTGGTTATTACTAACACCATGTTCCAACATAAAAATGTGCACAAATTCACATGGAGAGAAGAGGCAAGGAATAAGAAAGGTCTCATTGACTATGTTATTGTTGATAGTGATGTTTTCTCCCTGGTTCAGGACACCAGAGTGTACAGAGGATTTGAAATTGGAAGCGATCACTATTTAGTCTTGAGCAGGATAAAATTGAATTTCATACTGAAAAGAATAACCTGTAAGAAAGTTTTAAAGCAAATAAAAGTTTAGCAGCTCTCAGATGTGAAGTGTAGACTAACATACACAAAGATTATTGAAGAAAAAATGAAAGAGTTTGAGAACAGGAACCAAAACTTGGAGATTCAGTGGCAAGCCTTGGAGAAAACCCTGATTGATTCAGCCAGAGAGGCATGTGGTGAGGTTGTCTGCAAGGATAGAAAAATCAAAACTCCATGGTGTACACAGGAAGTTGAAGAGGCAGTGATGGAAAAGAAGAAATATATCAAAAGTTCCTGGCAAATAAGTCAGTTTGTGCTCTTAGAGAATACAGAGACAAATGTTAGAAAGCTAAACACTGTGTAAAACTAGCTAAACAAAAGTCATGGGAGGACTTTGGAAAGAACATAGAAAATAAATATCAAGAAGGTGGTAAGATATTCTGGAGGTTGTTGAAGAAGCTTAGAAATGGTGAAAAGAGTATTGTAAAAGGAGTTAGAGATGATAAAAGTTACATGAAAACAGGAGAAAAAGATATCCTTGAAGTATGGGGTAATTACTTCGAAAAATTGCTAAATGAAACAGGCAGTGATAGCACAGTGGTAAAAAAACACTCAACAGTCATACAGTCAGGAATACATGTCCATACTTGAAGTAGAAAAAGCCATTAAAGGCTTGAAATGTGGAAAGGCAGCAGGAGTAGATGATATTCGACCAGAAATGCTGAAATATGGTGCTATAAAAGTCTTACAGTGGCTACACTGCATAGTTCAGAAAGCCTGGACAGAGGGACGAAATCCAGATGATTGGAGTAGATCTCTAATAGTACCCATATATGAAAAGGAAAATAAAACTGAATGTGAGAATTACAGAGGTATTTCCCTACTGAGTGTTCCTGGCAAGATCTATGCAAACATACTTGAGAAACGGTTGAGAAGAATTGTTGCAGAAAAGCTTGGTGAAAAACAAGGTGGATTCAGGCCAAATAGAGGCTTTCAGGATCAGATCTTCACTTTGCAACAAATAGTTGAGAAAGCATGGGAATATAACAAAGATCTATATTTAAGTTTTGTCGATCTGGAAAAGGCATATGACAAAGTGCCAAGAGAGAAGCTATTCAAAATGCTACGGTTATACGGTATCAATGGGGCATTATATCAAGCAATACTTAGTCTTTATTTGAGTTGCAAGTCAGCAGTTAGAATTGAAGGAAGTACAGGAAGATGGTTTAATGTTAAATCTCATGTAAGACAAGGATGTACATTATCCCCTGTGTTATTCATTATCTATATGGTCCGCGCGGTTAGCCTAGTGGCTTTGCGCTTCGCAACCATATGCCTGTTGAAGGAGTGTCCTAGGTTCGATTCCCGTCCACGACATGAGGAGCTTAAGGATCTTCCTCAGCCATAGCCGAGTTAGCCTTGGGCGTGGGCAGCAGGGTTTTTTCCGCCAGTTTATCTGGGGTTTTTCATCCCGCAAGCAGGCAAACCGGCCCCGTGAACACACAGGTTACAGTCATAAATACTTACGGCAAGGAAGGCAACGGGAAACCACCTTGCTCATAATCATCTCTCCCTAGAATGGTAGCATATAGCTACCCTCCCGCGGCCGTATGGCAGATGGGAACCAGAAGAATATGGATCACATTATGAAGGAAAGTGGTATTAAGCATGATATCAAAATTGGAGGTGTTAATCAGCTCTTTGCTTTAAGCGGACGATGTTATACTTCTAAATAAATCCACTACAAGTTTGCAAGATTCCCTGACTACACTGAATAATTGTTGTAATAGATAATCAGTTGACAATAAAAAGACAGATAATAAAAATAGGCAGAATTGTTGAAAATGTCAACTGCATTGTGAACGGAGAACCTGTGGAACAAGTAAAACATTTCAGCTTCTTAGGCATGATTTTTACCAAAGATTGTAAATTAAATATGGATATAGACAATAGAATCAACAAAGCTGGTATGGTAGGAAATCAATTGAATAAATTCATATGGAATAAGAGAGAAATTAGTCGGAACACAAAATTAGCTGTATACAAGACAGTGTTCAAACCAGTTTTAACTTATGGATCTGACAGCTTGGTCAGAAGCAAAACACTTGACCAAAGACTAGAGTAGATATGAGAGTCCTGAGAAAGATTACAGGCGTGAACAGTTGGCATCAATGGCAATAGCATATTAAAAACAAGGATATTAGGAAAGAAATTCACATTGTCGGCACCCAGGAATGCATTAGCAGAGCTAATCTCAGGTAATATGTTCACTTAAACAGAATGGGCGAGGAAAGATTGGTAAAACATGTGTTCTTTGCCATGTTTGCCATGTTGGCGTATCAATCCACCTATATCTTGGTCTTCCCTGAGGAAGACCAAGATATAGGTGGATTGATACGGTACAATGTGCCTTAGACTATAGAAATATAAAATCTGATAATGATATTATTTAAGTCTTGACAAGTAACAGACTTATTTGGAGGAAAATTGTAGATAGGGAGTTAGTAATGATGTTAATTTTTCATGTAGTACTATCATATCGTGTTCTCCTCTTGAGGGTACATGTCAGAAATTTGATGATGATGGCAAATTGGAAGAGACTAAACGTCTATGTGAAAGTGGGGAGTGAGTCGGTAAGAGATGGATCATTTATCAGTCTAATTGCTCTCCTATTCAGTCAAGCATTTTGAGGGAGCTTTTATGGGGTGGGGCGGGGTGGGGTGGGGTGGGGCTCACATTTTGAGCCCCACCCCAAATGTGAGAACGGTATTCGTTAGTTGGGTGGATTTGTGATTTGTATAAGGTTAAACAGGTGTTTTGAAGTTAAGTAACGTCTTGAGCGAAAGAGAAAGCCTAGTTTTTTGGAAGCTGACGATGCAATTGTTGCGATGTGTTTATGCCAGGAGAGGCCTGATGTCACGGTAATTCCGAGAAGAGAAATTTCATCTTGTCTAGGAATTTGAGTGTTATCAAAAATAATACTGGGGAAAATGGTTCTTTTTTGTGGGAAATAAGACAGAACTGGATTTTACTAGCGTTGAAGTTGACGAGGTTATCTGAGCCCCATTGGAGGATGTTTTGGAGGTCTGCATTATCGGGAGTTGTGGTTGATGTTCTGTGGGTTGAAGTGAGTTGTGTAGGGTAAGGTTTATTAAATGAAAGGGAGGAGTGCAATGTGCTGTCAACTGCAAAACTGTGTATTGTGTTGGAGGTCAACTGAAGTAGGTCATTGATGTATGGAAGGAAGAGGGTCGGGGAGAGAACTGAACCTTGTGGGACCCCAGCATTAGTTGGATAGTGGGAGGATAGGTCTATATGTAATGGTAGATAGAGCTATCTACCATTACATATGGTGTGCATCCTGACAGGAAGCTGGCAATCCATCTGCAGAAGTCCTGAGACAGTCCAAATATGGAAGTTTGCTTAGTAAGCCTTTGTGCCAGACCCAGTCAAATGTTTTAGAGATATCGTGCCTACTTGGGATTTGCCAAATTTTTCCATGGTATATGTCCAGAGACGGGTGATATATGAGAGCAGGTCACCTGTTGATTGGCCTCGATAGAATTCGTACTGGTGGTCGCTTAATAGCTGGGTACCTTCAGGGTAGAGTAGTAGTTGAGAATTGATGGTTTTCTTTATCACTTTAGATAGGATTGAGGTGAGTGAGATAGGGTGGTAGTTAGATGGCAGCGATTTGTCTCCCTTTTTGGGAATGGGTTCAATATAGGTCCAGGCTTTGGGATATATATACCAGTGGAGTAAGAGAGTATGTACTAATGGCATAGGATAGTCAGTTCTGCTGCACAGACCATCAGGGCCAGGAGCTTTTTTTTGTGTCTAATTTTGACAACAGGTTTATGATCTTGGTCTTGGAGGCTGTCCCATTTGGCACTGTTATAATGCCAAACTACTCTTGTGCAGGTGTGGCTGTGTAAGCATTGTTGCATGGGGCAGGAGATGAGCACTAGGTTGTAGTCAGAATTACCCAGGGGGCTCACTACATTCACTGTATATTTGGAAGGATCATTGGTAAGGAAGAGATCTAGGGTATTTGGGGAGTGATTTGGTTATCTGGTATTCTGGTCGGCTTGTGAACAATTTGTGTAAGGTCGTTGGTGATGGCAAATATTTCAGCGTCACTGCCTGCAGGATCTGTACAACTGGAAGAGGAAAGCCAGTTGGTTTATGGACATTAAAATCACCTAAGAGGATGATTTCACTATTAGGATAGCAGGACTAGATGAAATCAACTTTTGAGGAGAGGAAATTAAAGAGCTCGGAGTGGTTGGTGGTATTGGGAGAGCGATAGAGACGGCAGATGAATTTTACTGAGTGGGAGAGGGATATTTTTAGCCAAAGAAGGTCAAAGTTGGGTGATTTTAGGTTAGGTGCTCTCTGGCAGGGTATGTCAGAGCGGTATATGCACACATACTCACCCTCGGGTTGAAAGGAGTTAAATAGTGAATAGTTTGGATGGGCGAGGTGGATGGTGCCAGGGGAAGGTGAAATTTGAGTTTCTGTTAAGAAGAGTAGGTGGGGTTTGGTTGATTGTAGATGATAGTGAACACTATTAAGGTTGGAGTTGAGACCACGGATGTTGGTGTAGTGGATATGCAAGGGTCTGTGGGGCATGGCTTTGACCGCTAGGGTCTTGCATGTTTCCAATGCCGTGCCTGCGTGCTGGTCTCCTTGGTGGCTGCTAGTGGCATCACTTGGTTTTTTGCACTGGTTTGGTTTGTTTGTAGTCTATGGTCCAGCTGTTTTCTCCGTTTTGGCTTTTTCTTCTAGCTGTCTTCGGAGTTGGCGTCTTTGTTCAAAGGTTAAGTCAGGTCAATCATGTACACGCGATTGGGGGCAACTGTCCTTTAGCTTGCTATTTATCGCCATTATTAATTTGGAAGTGTTTGTCGGTGTATCAGTGATCACTTTCATGAGATGTGGAAAGTTCATTCCGTTCTTTCTTTTGTTTATGGGACCGAATCGATGACATTTGATGTTCTTGGGATCGAGGTTGCATTCACCTGCTAGTTTGCTAAATTCTTCTTTTAAAGATTTACCGTTTTCTTCCTCAAAGTTCAGAATAACGGCTTTGAGTCTCCTGTTTTCGGCCTTGAGCGGTGTGTGTACCGTCAATGCAATTAAATCACGGAGTTCATTAGTGGGTGCAGATGCACTTGCGATCAGTTGCTGGTCGTTGAGTATCTTGAGCTTTGATTCCAACTTTTGGATTTTGAACGAGAAAGTATCAATCGTGTTATTAAGATGTTGTTCGAGATTTTCAACTTGTTTACTTAGGTTCAGCAGCTGTTTAACAGAAGGAAGGCAGATCGAACAGAAAAAAGGCTGGTTCAGTTTGATGAAAAGCTTTAGCGCCGATTCATCTATTTTCGCTCAGGAAGTATGATGTAGCCAGTTGCAACAGAAATCGCACGATATACCTTTTTCCCTTTCGGCAACTTCGGTTTTGCAACTGCGGCACTTCGTATTGTCTTTCGTTTTGTTGGCTATTGGCTGCGCTATGCTGATGGAACTAGAAGTAATCTTTCATTGTTGGCCTTTGTTGCTGCCATCTTTACTTCACATGGTAGGCATATCGGGTGCTTTCATGCGGCTGTTTTTTTTTAATTGAAAAATAACTGATATTAAGAACTATGGGTACTTACGAGTTGTGTAGAAGTAACTGGCTCCTTAGTACCCTCTGTATTCTGTTTACTGGTTATATATCAAAAAAGATACTTGCAATTACTATAAAATTTGGGAGCACAAGTTTAACATCAGACAAATAATTGAAAAAGCAAGGGAATTCAACTTAAGCCTTCATCTATGCTTTATAGATTACTCCAAGGCCTTTGACTGCATGAGGTGGGATATCATACAAGAATCAGGAATACCAAACCATCTAATAACCCTCATAAAGAACTTATAACAAGGAAATCATGCAACAGTAAGAATTGAAAACTCACTGTCCCCTGCATTTCAATTTGAAAAAGGATCAAGACAAGGATGCATACTTTTACCATTACTATTCAACCTTTACAGCGAAACTATAATGAAAAGATCTCTAGAAAAGTGGAATGGAGACATTAAATTAGGTGGCCGAACAATCACTAACCTACGATATGCAGATGACACAGTGATGATAGCAACAAGCGAACAGGAATTAAAATCCATCTTGAATCAATAAGAATGGGAAAGCCTAAGCCACGGTTTAAGAATAAATCAGGATAAAACGAAAATAATGATTTTAAACAACGCAGAAGAGATAGATGTAGAAGGAATTGAAATTGTTGACCATTTCAACTACCTTGGAGTGATGATAACAAAAAAAGATGGATGTAAAAAAGAGATAAGAAGAAAAATAGCATTAGCTAAAAAAGCAATGACTGATTTAACCAAGATCTGGAAAGACAGGCACATCTCCAAAAAGACAAAAATTAAGTTTGTAGAAACCTTAGTTTTTTCAATCTTTCTCTATGCTTCCGAATCTTGGACTATGAAAAAAAAGATGACAGAAGAAGAATACGGGCATTCGAGCTTTGGTGCTGGAGAAGATTGTTAAGAGTGTCGTGGACTGAAAAGAGAACAAACAAAGTATTCTAGACAAACTGAATATCCACACAAGACTGATAAACATAATCGAAAAAGAATACTGCAATATTTTGGTCACATATGTAGAAAAGAAGGAAACTGCCTAGAAAAAGAATTCATCCAAGGTAAACCAGGTGGGAAAAGAAAAAGAGGAAAACCCCCAACTGGTGGATTGACCAAATATCAAGAATGACTGAACTTAAACTAGAACAAGCAATAAGAGAGGCACAGGAGAGAAAGAAATGGCAAAGCATCATCAGGAAGGTCACAAGTTCTCAGACATGAGGAGATCCGTGAGAGAGAGAGCCTTTGCAAAATCCAGCAGTATCATGGTGTAGCCATTTCCCTTATCTAATTTTGCTGTTAGGGTGCTTAAGGGTAAAAGCTGTATAACTGAGAGGAGACCTCCACATTGCCTTTAAAGGAATGCGGAGAACTGACCAGGGCTTCTGACCTAATGTCCAATCCTCACCTTCTCGTGGTGCACCCTGTTGGGTATCTACCTAGATACTGAACGAACAAAAATGGGCTGGCAATTTGGGATTTAGCCGACCAAATTGTATTCTTATTGGATTAAATCAATATACAAAATGATGGTACAACATGACAAAATTTCATGCCGGCGTCGCCCGGTTAAACAAGGCCCCCATTGTTTTCGCCCAGGGAACCAGGGCGAACAGCGAAAAGTCAGCTACTGGAACAAATCTGAAAACACACCCTAACTCAACATCACCAGAGTTAAAGATCAGAACTCTCAACATAAGAAGCCTGAATGGCAAAGAAACAGAGCTAGCTGAGGAATCAGATAAGTATCAGATTGACATAATAGGGGTGACTGAAACAAAAAAGAAAAAAACTGGTGAGATCTTTCTGAACAATAAATACAAATTGTTATATTCAGAAAATGACAATCAAAGAAAAGAAGGAGTAGCCATAGTATTCAACACAAAATACGAGGCTAATCTTCTTGAATGGCATGCAGTCTCAAGTAGAGGGATGTCGGCTAATATCAGAATGGGGGAATTGGACAATGAGACTTATTTGTGCCTATGGTCCCACAGAAGGTTCTACTAAGGTAGAAGTGGAGGAATTTTTTGATGCTTTAGAAAAAGCAACTGACACAATGAAAAAGGAAAAGTTGGTCCTTGTTGGGGATCTAAATAGCAGAGTAGGAAATGATTGTGAGACATACAAAAATATTTTGGGAAAATTTTGAGAAAAGAACGATGCTAATAATAATGGCAAATACCTGCTGGTTTTCTGCTCAGGACATGGACTGGTTATTACGAACACCATGTTCCAACAAAAAAATTTGCACAAATTCACATGGAGAGAAGAGGCAAGGAATAAGAAAAGTCTCATTGATTTTTCTGTTGTTCTTGGTGCAGGACACCAGAGTGTACAGAGGATTTGAAATTGGAAGTGATCACTATTTAGTCTTGGATAAAATTGAATTTCATATTGAAAAGATTAACATATAAGAAAGTTTTAAAGCGAATAAAAGTTGAGCAGCTCTCAGATGTGAACTGTAGACTAAAATACACAAAGATTATTGAAGAAAAAATGAAGAGTTTGAGAACAGGAACCAAACCTTGGAGATTCAGTGGCAAGCCTTGAAGAAAACCCTAATTGATTCGGCTAGAGAGGCATGCGTTGAGGTTGTCTGCAAAGATAGAAAAATCAGAACTCCGACACAGGAAGTTAAAGAGGCAATGAAGGAAAAGAAGAAAGCCTTTCAAAAGTTCCTGGCAAATAAGTCAACTTATGCTCTTAGAGAATACAGAGACAAATGTAAGAAAGCTAAACACTGTGTAAAACTAGTTAAACAAAAGTCATGGGAAGACTTTGGCAAGAACATAGAAAATAAATATCAAGAAGGTGGTAAGATATTTTGGAGGTTGTTGAAGAAGCTTAGAAATGGAAGAAAGAGTGCTGTAAAAGGAGTTAGAGATGATGAAGGTGACATGAAAATGGGAGAAAAAGGGGTAATGAAGAAAAAGAAGAAAGCCTATCAAAAGTTCCTGGCAAATAAGTCAGCTTGTGCTCTTAGAGAATACAGAGACAAATGTAAGAAAGCTAAACACTGTGTAAAACTAGTTAAACAAAAGTCATGGGAAGAATTTGGCAAGAACATAGAAAATAAATATCAAGAAGGTGGTAAGATATTCTGGAGGTTGTTGAAGAAGCTTAGAAATGGAAGAAAGAGTGCTGTAAAAGGATTTAGAGATGATGAAGGTGACATGAAAACGGGAGAAAAAGATATGGGGTAATTACTTCAAAAAATTGCTAAATGAAACAAGCAATAATAGTACATTGTTAAAAAACACACAACAGGCATACAGTCACGAATACATATTGATACTTGAAGTACAAAAAGCCATCAAAGGCTTGAAATGTGGAAAGGCAACAGGAGTAGATGATATTCGACCAGAAATGCTGAAGTATGGTGGTATAAAAGTCTTACAGTGGCTGCACTGCATAGTTCAAAAAGCCTGGACAGAGGGACGAATTCCCGATGATTGGAGTAGAGCTCTCATAGTACCCATATATAAAAAGGGAAATAAAACTGAATGTGAGAATTACAGAGGTATTTCCCTACTGAGTGTTCCTGGCAAGATCTATGCAAGTATACTTGAGAAACAGTTGAGAAGAATTGTGGAAGAAAAGCTTGGTGAAGAACAAGCTGGATTCAGGCCAAATAGAGGCTTTCAGGATCAGATCTTCACTTTGCAACAAATAGTTGAGAAAGCATGGGAATATAACAAAGATCTATATTTAAGTTTTGTCGATCTGGAAAAGGCATATGACAAAGTGCCAAGAGAGAAGCTATTCAAAATGCTACGGTTATACGGTATCAATGGGGCATTATATCAAGCAATACTTAGTCTTTATTTGAGTTGCAAGTCAGCAGTTAGAATTGAAGGAAGTACAGGAAGATGGTTTAATGTTAAATCTGCTGTGAGACAAGGATGTACATTATTCCCTCTGCTATTCATTATCTATATGGATCACATTATGAAGGAAAGTGGTATTAAACATGATATCAAAATTGAAGATGTTAATGTCAGCTCTTTGCTTTATGCAGATGATGTTATACTTCTAAATAAATCCACTACAAGTCTACAAGATTCTCTGTCTAAATTGAATAACTGTCATAATAGATATGGTATGAAGGTGAGCATTAAAAAGACAAAGACAATGAAAATAGGCAGAATCATTGAAAATGTCAACTGTGTTGTGAATGGAGAGCCTGTGGAACAAGTAAACCATTTCAGCTACTTAGGCACGATTTTTAGTGATGATGGTAAATTAAATATAGAAATAGATAACAGAATCAGCAAAGCTGGTATGGTGGGAAGTCAACTGAATAAATTCATATGGAATAAGAGAGAAATTAGTCGGAACACTAAATTAGCTGTGTTCAAACCAGTTTTAACTTATGGATCTGAGAGCTGGGTCAT
This sequence comes from Typopeltis vanoorti, assembly GCF_054136105.1. Lineage (NCBI taxonomy): Eukaryota > Metazoa > Arthropoda > Arachnida > Uropygi > Thelyphonidae > Typopeltis > Typopeltis vanoorti. The sequence continues at coordinate 2,241,961 of NC_143572.1, read as the reverse complement.
AAGTAAAACACTTGACCAAAGACTAGAGACCGCAGATATGAGAGTCCTGAGAAAGATTATAGGCATGAACAGATGGCATCAATGGCAATATCATATTAAAAATGAGTATATTAGGAAAGAACTTGACATTGTCAGCATCCAGGAATGTGTTTGCAGAGCTAATCTCAGGTATTATGGTCACTTAAACAGAATGGGCGAAGAAAGATTAGCAAAACAAGTGTTCTCTGCCAGGTTGGCAGCAAAATGACCCAGAGGAAGACCAAGATATAGGTAGATTGATACGGTACAAAGTGCCTTAGACGATAGAAATATAAGATCTGATAATGTTGGAGTCTTGACAAGTAACAGACTTATTTGGAGGAAAATTGTAGATAGGAAGTTGGTAATGATGCAATTTTTTCATGTAGTACTATCATATCCTGTACACCCCTTGAGGGTACATGACAAGAATTTGATGATGATGATGGTATATATGATAGTACTACTTGAAAAAGATACATCATTACTAACTTCCTACCAACAGTTTTCTTCTAAAAAAGTCTGTTAAGACTAAGATATTATGAGATCGTATGTTTCTGTTTTCTCATGTACTTTTTTTATTGTATTAATCCATATAGATCTTTCTCTGGGTCTTTGCCTGCCAACTTGGTAAAGAACACTTGTTTTGCTAATCTTTTCTCTCCCATTCTGTTTAAGTGACCATACCTGAGATTAGCTTTGCTAATAAATTTCTGAATTCTAACAATGTCAGGATCTTTCCTAATATCTTCATTTTTAATATGATATTGCCATTGATCCTATCTCTTCATTCCCCTAGTCTTTCTCAGAATTATCATATCTATGTCTTCAGTCTTTGATTAAATGTTTTATTTCGAATCTATCTCTCAGATTCAATATGTTAAGATTGGTTTGAATCCTTTTTTTTATTTCTTTCTAATTTCAGATCTATGATACTTAATAGAGACCTGTGTTATTTTTCAGTTATTTTCCAACTGTTTGTCTTAAAGCAAAAAGATGATCCTGAGAACCTCTGTTTGGTCTGAATCCAGCTTGTTCCTCACCAAGCTTCCTTTCCACAATTTTTCTTAGCCTTTTTTCAAAGTTTTATGCAAGTATATGCTTGCATAAAACTTACCTGGAACACTCAGTAGGAATTCCTTTGTAATTTTCATTCAGTTTTATTTCCTTTTTTATATATAGATACTACAAGAGTCTCACTCCAATCGTATGAAATTCAGGCCTTCTGAATTATGCAGTGCAGCCATTGTCAAACTTTTATACTTCCATATTTGAGTGCTTTGGGTCAAATATTATCTACTCCAATTGCCTTTTTACATTTCAGATGTTTGACGACTTTCTTCAAGTGATGAAAGTCATCAAAAACAGTTTAGTATTTTTACTACCCTGATGTCACTACTCGTTTCATGTAGCAATCTTTCAAAGTAATTACTCCAGACATCTAGAAAATCTTTATCTTCAATTTTCATGCCACCTTGATCAACTGTGATTCTTTATATGTTACTCCATTTCTAAGCTTTTCAATAGCATTAAGAATATTTTGCCACTTTCCTGATATTTATATTCTGTGTTCTTACCAAAGTCTTCTGATGACGGTTCTACTTTTACACACTGCTTTGCTTTCTTATGTTTTTCTCTGTATTCTATAAGAGCACAAGGTGACTTACTTGCTAGGATTTTCGATATGTTTTCTTCTTTTCCTTGACTGCCTCTTCCTGTAGTCCACCATTAAGTTCTGATTTTTCTATCAGATATTATTCTATCTTTGCAGACAAACTCACCATAATATATGCTTTCTGACTGAATCTTTCAGTGTTTTCTTCGGGGTTTTCCACTGAATCTCCAAAGTTCAGTTCTTGTTTTCAAATTCTTGTAATTTTTCTCGAGTAATCTTTGTGTATTTGCGTTTGCAGTTCACCTCTGACAGCTGATCAAGTTTGATTTGTTTTAAAACTATCTTTTCAATAAGAAATTCAGTTTTATCCTGCTCAAAACTAAATGGTGATCACTTCCAATTTCAAATTTTCTTTATACTCTTGCATTCTGAAAAAGCAGGAAAAGATTGCATCAATAATAACATAGTCAATGAGACTTTTCCTATTTCTTGCATCTTCTTCCCATGTGAATTTGTGCACATTTTTATGTTGGAACATGGTGTTAGTAATAACTAATTTATGTCCTGAACAGAAATCCAGCAGGTACTTGTCATTATTATTAGCTTTGCTCTTTTCCCCAAAGTTTCTATTATTATTATTATTATTATTATGTGATACCTCCAGGGAGTTCAAAGACTCATTGAGGGAGAGTGTGCCAACAGCATTGAACAATCGACACCTTTCCAACTACTAACCATGCTCAAACTTGCTTAACTTTTTTTTGTGAGCCATTAGTAGCAGAGCCACTACCAATTGACCAACCTTTGCTGGCATTTCATACTGATTAGATTTCCAACAATGACTAACTTTTCCTCTTCATTGTGTTGTCAGCTGCCTTCTCTAATGCCTTGAAAAATTCTACTTTTTCCTGTAGAATCTTCTGTGAGACCACAGGTACAAATAAGCCTCATTGTCCTGTTCCTCATTCTGATATTTGCCCACATCATTCTACTCGATATTGCCTTCCATTCTAGAACATTATCCTCCCTGAATACTATTGTCTGAATATAACATATATTTGTATCTTAGAAAGATTTCACCTGGTTTTGTCTTCTTTGTTTCAGTAACACCTGTTATGTTGATCTGGTACTTATCCAATTGTTCTACTATTTCCATTTCTTTTCCATTGATGCTTCATGTATTGATGGTGCCAATCATGAATTGTGCTGATGTGGAGTTGGGATATGTTCCAGGATTTGTGTCCCCATAACTGACATCCCCCATAAGAATTGCTTAGCCTGCACTCATTATTAATTTGCTGATGCTATGCCATGGAGTCATAGCATAGATGAATTGAATAGATGAATCCGTGTGTGTTTGTTAATAATGATGCCACATCCAAACTGCCTAAAAATATCTGATAGGTTGATTTAGATGTCCATTAACCTCTCTTTCTCTCTCTTTAAAAAAAAAAAAAAAGCAGAGTTTTTTTATGGAGTTTAATTATCCTATATGGTTCTTGAGAAGCTTGGATGAATTAGAGTGAAGATATGTCATACAACTTATGCCATTCACATTTGGATGGAGAGGAATGTTAACTTTACATATTTTTGGCACATAATATAATCTCTGTAGTTGTATAGGATGTCATTATTTGTTTTTGAAGATCCTCTGAGGAACCAGTCATGCATGTGATAAGCTTGCTAGTTTGTGTGAAGACCAATAGATTCATCAAAGAAAATTGGAAGAGTCTAACGGTATAGAAGTGATTTTGGCATCATAGCCAATGATGTCTAAAGTAACTGTATCATTTCTCCCTTCTTGGGAGATTAGTAAAGAGGATGTAGTAATTAGTGTAGTGTTTAAGGCTACTTCTTGAGGTAAATATTTAGTGGCTCTTTCTACAATAATCTGTCTAATTTTGGAATGTGGTGAGGAGTAACTGCAAATCTGAAACCTTTACTTAAAATTCATATTTATGAATTTAGGGACACAAAACACACGTGTTGAAAAGATTATTTTACTGATTAATATAAAATAATAACTTGATGTTTTGACCCCTGTATTGAGGTCATCATCTCAGAAGGATACATGTGTATAAGAACCAAGCTACATGCTGTTGCACTCTATACAAGTAAATTACATCTATTTTGTTAACTAATCTTTTTTCTTAGCCAGCCCTCTAGTGATTTAAAAAAAAATACCAATAAAAACTACAATAAACTCTGCTAAAGTCCTCACGTACTAGGATTCTTCTTGAATTATACAGTTATATTGTTATACTATGATTATCTTCTGGATTTGTACAGGTTGCTACTGAATGTTCAGGTGGAGGTATTTTATGTTTCGTTTGTGTTCATCCTTTCTGATTGGGATGGTTCGCCCTGTTTCCCCTATGTATGGTATGTTACATGTGCAATCTATTTTGTAAACCCCTGGGTGGGCTAGGTGTGGCAGGGGATCCTTGGAAGAACTGAGTAGGTGTCTTAATTTTGTTGGGGGTTTAAAGGTGGTTTTGATGTTGTATTTGTGTAGTGTTCTGTCGATTTGTTCAGAAATGCCTCTAACATATGGTATAGCAATAGCATTCTTGAAATCTTTTTTGTTATTAGTGGTATCTTTGTGGAGGATCTTGTGAATGGTTTTTATACTGTATCCATTTTTTATAAAGGTAAGTTTGATGGTCTCATATTCATGGTTAAGAGCTTGTTCATTTGAACAAATGGTTTGCACTCTGTGTTTAAGGGTGCTTATGACCCCTAGTTTTTGTGTTGGGTGGTGATAAGAGGTTTTGTGTGTGTAGGTTTGTGGGAAACTGAGAAGGAGAGACAGCCTGAAGGAAGACTTGTGACAAGTGTGTCTAGGAACGGAAGAGAGTTGTTTTTTTCTATTTCAGTGGTGAATTGGATGCGTTTGGAATACATCTAGTGCTTCGCGGCTGTGGGGCCAAATGACGAAAATATCATCGACGTATCTGAGCCAAATTTTGGGCTTTAGGCATGCAGATTCTAGACCTCGTTGCTCAAAGTCTTCAATATAAAAGTTTTTGCTATTGGGGGGAAAAGTGGTGAGCCCATGGCTGTACCCTCTTTTTGATGGTAAAAATTGTTTTGCCACACGAAATATCCGGAACGGTGTATGTGGGCAAAGAGGGCTGTGATGTCGTATGGAAATATGTTCTGTAAAAGTAAGATAGTATTATTGATTGGGACATTGGTGAAAAGGGAAGTTATGTCAAAGCTGACTAATAGATCTTGGTCGTTTTTAATTTTGTTTATGAATTGTTGTGTATTTTTTATGTAGGAAGGGGAAAGACCAACTAATTCCTTGAGTGTGGCTGCTAATTTTTTGGCTAAGTAGTAATTCGGACTGTCAATTTCTTCTACAATTGGATGTAATGGCGTGTCTGTTTTGTGTACTTTTGGCAGGGCATAAATTCTGGGTGTGCGGGCATACTGTGGTATTAATTTTTTAATAGTTTCTTCCGGCCACATGTTAACTGATTTAAGTAGTTCAGTAGTTTTCTTTTTGTTGCGTTGCGTGGGGGTTGTAATTTACCATTTGGTAGGTGTTGTGGTCCGATACCAAATGGTTAATTTTTTCAATGTAGGTTGTCCGATTTAAAACAACAGTGGCATTCCCTTTATCTGCTTTTGTGATAATAATGTGACGGTCATTTTTTAGGGATTTGAGGGCCAGTTTTTCTGTTTTGTTTAGGTTGCTGCATAATTTTTTGGTTGAATTTAGTAAACAGGCAGTTTTCATCAGTATTTTATCAGCTAAATTGGCGGGAAGGGATCTTAAATCTCTCTCGACATGATATATTATATCTAGTTTATTTACTGACCTCGGAGCAGTGGCGTAATTTAAACCTTTCTCCAGTAGCGAGAGATCACCTTGGGTGAGTTTGTAACCCAATCGGTTGATAACCAGACAGTGGTCCGATTGTGGTTGCATGCTCCTAACTGCGTTTGTGGGTGATTGCCGTTCCTTTCGTTATGGCATTGTAATTGTCTTGTGCTTTCCTGTAGTTTTAATGTTTGAAACTTTGTTATTAATTGTTCTTTGTTTCTGAGTAATAGGTGCTTGGCCGAGTTGTCTGTGATCTTGTCTAGAATATTCCAAATTTCTGGATTAACATAACTGGATAGCTCAAATTTTAGTTGTAACACTTTGGCTTGGGTAGTTGCTAAGTTCTTTCGTACCTCGTGGCTCTGTTCTCTTAACAACGCTTTTTCAAGCCTGGCATAGATATGGAGCGCTTTAGCTGATGTAAATTTCTTCTTTAGTTTAATGCAGTTGGGTATTAAGTTGCTGTCTCTACATCGTTTCAAAAAGGATAGTCGATTAATTAACATGGAACTACGTATCTTTAGCTTACTGTAGAGGCTGCACTGCTTGTGGGTCACATCTTCATGGATTATGATGACTCTTTCTTTTAAGGTTACACAGTGATCAGCATTCATATATAATATTCATATTCTGTTAATCAGGAAATTTGGAATATTCTAGACAAGATCACAGACAACTCGGCCAAGCACCTATTACTCAGAAACAAAGAACAATTAATAACAAAGTTTCAAACATTAAAACTACAGGAAAGCACAAGACAATTACAATGCCATAACGAAAGGAACAGCAATCACCCACAAACGCAGTTAGGAGCATCCATCCACCATCGGACTACTGTCTGGTTATCAACCGATTGGGTTACAAACTCACCCAAGGTGATCTCTCGCTACTGGAGAAAGGTTTAAATTATGCCATTGCTCCGAGGTCAGTAAATAAACTAAATATAATATATCATGTCGAGAGAGATTTAAGATCCCTTCCCGCCAATTTAGCTGATAAAATACTGATGAAAACTGCCTGTTTACTAAATTCAACCAAAAAATTATGCAGCAACCTAAACAAAACAGAAAAACTGGCCCTCAAATCCCTAAAAAATGACCGTCACATTATTATCACAAAAGCAGATAAAGGGAATGCCACTGTTGTTTTAAATCGGACAACCTACATTGAAAAAATTAACCATTTGGTATCGGACCACAACACCTACCAAATGGTAAATTACAACCCCCATGCAACGCAACAAAAAGAAAACTACTGAACTACTTAAATCAGTTAACATGTGGCCGGAAGAAACAATTAAAAAATTAATACCACAGTATGCCCGCACACCCAGAATTTATGCCCTGCCAAAAGTACACAAAACAGACACGCCATTACATCCAATTGTAGAAGAAATTGACAGTCCGAATTACTACTTAGCCAAAAAATTAGCAGCCACACTCAAGGAATTAGTTGGTCTTTCCCCTTCCTACATAAAAAATACACAACAATTCATAAACAAAATTAAAAACGACCAAGATCTATTAGTCAGCTTTGACATAACTTCCCTTTTCACCAATGTCCCAATCAATAATACTATCTTACTTTTACAGAACATATTTCCATACGACATCACGGCCCTCTTTGCCCACATACACCGTTCCGGATATTTCGTGTGGCAAAACAATTTTTACCATCAAAAAGAGGGTACAGCCATGGGCTCACCACTTTTCCCCCCAATAGCAAAAACTTTTATATTGAAGACTTTGAGCAACGAGGTCTAGAATCTGCATGCCTAAAGCCCAAAATTTGGCTCAGATACGTCGATGATATTTTCGTCATTTGGCCCCACGGCCGCAAAACACTAGATACATTACTTAGCCACCTGAACAAACAACACAAACGCATCCAATTCACCATTGAAATAGAAAAAAAAAAAAAAACTCTCTTCCGTTCCCAGACACATGTCACACGTCTTCCTTCAGGCTGTCTCTCCTTCTCAGTTTACCGCAAACCTACACACACAGGCCAGTACATACACAAAACTTCTTATCACCACCCAACACAAAAACTAGGGGTCATAAGCACCCTTAAACACAGAGCGCAAACTATTTGTTCAAATGAACAAGCTTTTAACCATGAATACGAGACCATTAAACTCACCTTTATAAAAAATGGATACAGTATAAAAACCATTCACAAGATCCTCCACAAAGATACCACTAATAACAAAAAAGATTTCAAGAATGCTACCATATGTTAGAGGCATTTCTGAACAAATCGACAGAACACTACACAAATACAACATCAAAACCACCTTTAAACCCCCAACAAAATTAAGACACCTACTCAGTTCTTCCAAGGATCCCCTGCCACACCTACCCCACCCAGGGATTTACAAAATAGATTGCACATGTAACATACCATACATAGGGGAAACAGGGCGAACCATCCCAATCAGAAAGGATGAACACAAACGACACATAAAATACCTCCATTTTGGAATAACTGGCCTTTCTGACCACGCACTCCAAACATGCCACAGAATTGATTGGAAAGGTACCAAGTCCCTACACCGCACCAAAACCTGGTTCAAGCGGAAATTCAAGGAAGCATGTGAAATGCTCAAACATGATCCGAATCTGAATAAAAATGATGGTCTGACCATTCCAAGAATGTGGAGGACCCATCTGCAACCTTCGTAGCAACCACTAAGAAAAATCTCAATACAAGAGACTTGAAGTGTTTTTTTTTTTTTCCTCTGAACATTCAGTAGCAACCTGTACAAATTCAAAATATAATCGTAGTATAACAATATAAACTGTATAATTCCAGAGGAATCCTAGTACGTGAGGACTTTAGCAGAGTTTATTGTAGTTTTTATTGGTATTTTTTTTTTTTAAATCACTAGAGGGCAGGCTAAGAAAAAAGATTAGTTAACAACGTAGATGTAATTTACCTGTATAAAGTGCAACAGCATGTAGCTTGGATTTTATACACATGTATCCTTCTGATGATGACCTCAATGCAGGGGTCAAAATGTCAAGTTATTATTTTATTATTAATGAGTAAAATAATCTTTTCAACACATGTGTTTTGTGTCCCTAAATTTATAAATATGAATGCTGATCACCGTGTAACCCTAAAAGAAAGAGTCTTTACTTAAAATGATTTCTCCATGGTTAAGTAATTGTAGAGATCAATGACTTTCACCATGGGTCAGGAATGGCTTGTTCCATTACAGAGTTGTTAGAAGAGGTTAAATTATTTCTGATAAACTGTGTGTGAGTGCTTGTCTAACTTGTAGGTTTTTTGAAATGTATGTTGTTGGTGAAAAATCTAAATATTTGGAGATAATCATTTGGCCTAAGTATCAAGTAAACTATTGGCTTTTTTTATTCTATAAAAAATTTCTAACTCCTTCATGTATCCTTTAAGCTTTATGTGGGTGAGCTTTTGCTTTTTTCCTTAAAAAATATATTCTCTGGTATGTTTATATTTCTCATGAAGCTGTTAGTTGGCAAACAGTGAAAAATTTGTGAGTAAATCCTGCATATATGATTTGTTAACTATTGTCCTTAGTTTGGTTTGAAGATTTACAAGGTGTGATTCACATAAAAAAGCAAAATCAAAATAGTAATTTCTCTAAGAATGATGTCCCTTAAGGGGCATTGTTCCTAATTAATTCTGAATGTGTCCTTGTTATCATTCATGCTGATCAAGATGGTATTACTGTAACTTCTTTCTATGCATTTTATCAGTTGAGAGAAATAACTGGAAAAAGATGAATGATTTCTTCTTTTAGCATAAATAGTAAAAGAAATGGAAAAAATATGTTATGAAATGTAGAGGTAATTACTTCATTTATGTACAGTATGTATATATCTATGTGTAATTCTTTCTTCCTAAAGGCAATTGGGATGAGAAAAGAATCATATTAATAAATGAAGGAAGTCATTGCATTAGATAATTGCATATGCTTGCTGAATTTTGCAAATTGGTTTAATGCTGTTTTTCATTTTTTGCACTAGGTTGAATCTCGTCAGTATCCAGTAACTATTCATTTTAACAAAAAGACTCCAAAGGATTATATATCTGAAGCATACAGAAAGGTATTTTAAAGTTATTATATAATAAATATTTTTATTAGGAATAAATTGAAATTTATAAATAATAAATTAAAATAACTAAAATTTAACCAGGCAGGTAACCAACCAGTTTTTTATAGGATAGCACATTTAATTAATCTTCATTGTTTAATCGGTTCTTGAGAACTACATTGACTGAGTCGCATCATAATTTTGCCACTCAGTCAATGTGGTTCTTTAGCTGCCCAATTAGAGACTCAAGGAAATTTTCGTGAGTGGTGTATAATTTGACTACTTTGTAGACGCTGTCTGCTTGAACTTTTTATTCGTTTTTTTAAAAATTTTTATTAAAAAGGTTAAAAGACAAATTGAATTATTTAGCACATACATTTTATAGGCTGCTACCCATTCTGTTCATTCATATGAGGGAAAATAAGTTAAAAATGGTTATAAAAAAGAGCCTGTGTAGCTCAGTGGATGTGGCGTTTGCACACTACCGTGCTAGGCCGCACGAAGGAAGTCTTGGTTTCGAGTCTAGTCGGCGACTAGAGGAAATTTTTCTAAGCCTTTTTTCGACCGGTTCCAGAGTTAGTCGATCTCTGGCACGGGCAAGCAGGTTTTTCCTCCCGGAAACTCGGGTTTTTCGTCCTGTAAACTCAAGAAAATCGACCGTAGAACCCACATTATTTCAGACATTAAATATATTGTGTTAGGGTTAGAGACCACGAGATGGCGGCACATTTGAGCCGTCTCTCTTCACTGCGTACCGCTTAATTAGTGATAGCCTTGGGCCATCTGTCTCTGATTGGGTACCAGTGGAGATTGAACTGCCCACTCAGTCTCCAAAAAGTTAGATAGGGCTAAATGGCCTCGCCTACTCCCGTATATACGGGAATAAAAAGGCGTTAGCTGATTTTTTTTTTTTTTGGTTATAAAAAAATAAAACAAATGAAATACAAACCTCAGAGAAACATTTACTTCTCTACATAACCCCTTCGACATTTATAATCTTGTCCAATCACTTTATCAGTCCTTCAAACCAGCAGCTTAGAATTCTTTTGTCTGTTGTCTCAGGAAACTCTGCACCTCATTTTCAATCTCCTGATCCAGCAAAATGTTTGCCATGAAGGTGCTGTTTCAGCATGCCAAACAGATGAAAGTTACTTGGGGTGAGGTTAGGGTTGTAAAGTAGATGTTGAATTAGTTCCAACTAAATTTTCTCCATGGTTCTGGTAGCTGTATGAGTTCTTGCCTTGTCATGCAGGAGGAATATGTCTCTCGTCAGTAGGTCTTTACATTTTTGGCTAACTGCATCCAAAATAAAACAAAACAAAAAATACATTCAATAAAAGTTCACACTATGAGGTGGCATCCACATTTCTACTATGCTTCTGAAAATGGCCTTCAGTACTCCCTGGGAATTCTAAAAGATCGTAAGCATAAATTTTTACAGTTGTATACACTGCTCAAGCATCATCACCATTTTAGATGGCTGAAAACAGCTACAAAACATTCATGTGCCCGTCTACTACATGTACTGTCATCGTCCTAGACTGTGCTACTACATAGTGATGCTTACCAAAAAAACATTCGCTTCCAATTCATTTGTTTGTAAATTATTTAGTTCCCTTGGATATGCGCGCACACACAGCCTGAGAAATTTCGCAAAAAACTACTCGCCACACAACACATTTACTTGCCCAAGATCCCCCAGTTTAACGATACACTACTTGGAAAGAAATCAACGGACACCATAGTGTGAGGAACAGAAGATAGTCATGGTGCCTACCTTAATAAGATGTAGTTTGAAGGACTGTACCAATCCTATGGGGCATATTTTCCACAGGCATACAATAGCAATCAATAAGAATTTTGGACCCATTCTTCCTGTAGGCATGTAATGAGGTCCTGGACTGTTGTGAGGAGGACATTCCTTGACCTCACTCAAAACTCTAGTTCATCCCACAGATGTTCAGTGTTGTTGAGATCATGTCTCTTTGGAGGCCAATCAAGTGTGGTGACATTCATGTCAACAAACCGCACCGTACAGTAGCAGCCTTATCATATGGTGCATTGTCTTGCTGAAAGAGAGATGATGGTCATTTCTGTAGAAACACCAAAAATTAGGAAGCATTTCATTGTTCAGACTGTTCAGATACCACTCGAAGTTCAGTGTTCATAGTACCCTAAACAGAGGTCCAAGACCATACCATCACACTACTGCCTCTGAATTTTATAGTTGGAGTTACACACTAGTAAAAAACATTCACCAGGTATCTGCCACACCCACATCCATCCATCTGCCATAATACAGCTTTCCAAGCTTCCATGTCCTATTGTACGTACCCTTTGCACCACTGAATATGACGCTACATGTTGGTTCAGATAATGTGGGGCTTGCATATTGCAGTCCATGTTGTGAGCCTCAGTTTTTGAATGTTTTTGTGCAGATTCATGTTCCACTCGATGCCAGGAAACTTTGCATTCAACCTATGGCAAGTCGGGACTGGCAGACCACGCTTTGGACACTCCTTCACACAGGATTAGTTGGAGGAAAATGAATGTGCTATTTAGGAGTCGTTATAGATCTGAAAGATTATTTTTTGAGTCAGCAATGGCTTTGAAGAATTCTCCCAACCTTAACAAATATGGTTGCATTAATTTGCCAAAAATTTGGGAGACGGTTATCCTAAGAAAAACTCCTGGATAACTGCTGTTTTTTTTTTTTTTTTTTTCGTTAGACTGTGCCAAAAATAGGACTTTAGATCTTTTGTCTTTTGCAATTATATTGTTTCACTCACTCACTGTCGCGTTTACATGTGTGTTGTGCTCTGATGATGCTGAGTTGAAAATCAGCGAAATATTAGCGTTAATAAAACATCTTTGTTGATAAAAGTGTTTGTGGTAATACCGTGAAAAATAAGTCATGAATCTGCATTCAACCTGTTGGCCACAGAATGGTGGTTTTTACATATTATCCTTCTTAGCACCTTATGGTCACATTTGGTGAGTGTGGTGGGTTGTCCACTGCGTGTAGCACTTGTAGTTGACTTCCTGCGCTTACATCTCAGTATGATATCACATTGTTGACCTGGGATGGCCTAATTTGTTCATCATATCATAGCACCTCTCTCTCGAATTCCAACAGTTCCCTTCTCACAGCCATTTCACCCGGACACAGTTGCACTTGCTTGGGAGCATCATATTCCTTCAGTTTGTACCGGCTACTACAAATACAACATGTTACTTGGCACGATGGCATCCTGCTCATGGGGTTTCCTTTGACTTCTTTCCAGGTAGTGTACATCCCAGTATCATTAAAAAAAAAAAAAAAAAAAAAAAAAAAGAACAGGGCCTTCCACAAAACAATTGTGTTCTACCATGATTGGAGACATTACCATTATTATTATTATATTGTTGTTATTTTTTTTTTTTTTTTTTTTTTTTTTGTTAAATAAAAAATATTCTATTTTGTCCATTCTGCAGCAACTCACTAGCTAACAAAATCTAACTCACTGTGGGCGAGTGGATTTGTCTAGCTTGGAAAGTAAGTAAATAAATTAATAAAGAAAATAAATAAATATATAGATATTTATTTATTTATGTCATTCCAGCCTATGAAAGTTTGTTAATTATTTATCATTTAATAAGTTTTATATTTTTACATAATTGGGTTAATAATAAAGATATTATATATTTTATTAATTTATTTAAAATTTTTTATTTTATATTATACATATATATGATATAACAAGCCTTAAAGTACAAGCCATTAGGAAAAAGAAAACCAGGATGTCCTCTTAAATGATTCAACGATGACTTCTAAGACTGGAACAGGCCATGCTAGGCCTAAATTCTTGATATGCATGATGTGATGATATTATACATATACTTTATGAGGGGCCTATGTATTCTTGTGGAATAGTGTTTGCTTCCATTGAGGTAGATTGCCAGAAGAAAGAATGTTATAAGTTCAGTTCTAATTGCCGACTAGAGGAAATTTTTCTGTACTTTTTTTGAACCAGTTCCTAGCTTAGTCAGTCTTTGGTACATGCAGTAAGATTTTTCCACCTGGAAATTGGATTGTTAATCCTTCAGCTCAAGAAAATTGTCTATAGAAAGTAAACTGTTTCAGACAATAATATGTACATATGCGACAGTTTAGGACTATGGGATGGTGGCTGCTGTCTGCCATATTTTTTTCTACTGATGACTCAGAAATAAACACTAGAATTGGGCTCAGCTATCATGGCTAAGGGTAGAGGCTGGTTGCATGCTGATTTCCGAAATTTAGTTGGGGCTAAAGCAGCTCCACCTACTTTTTTTGGAAATAAATGAGGGGAAGAATATATATATACAGTCATACCCTGCCTTACGCAAATCCGGAGTTATGCGGTTTCTTATATGTACATATTCCCATCCTGCTTCACGCCTCACCACTAGTCGTATCTTTCAGGTGCTGGCCGCATTCGCCAGTGTCGCACATGCTATGAACAAGCACTGACGTGTTTCGCGCGGTCTCCATTCATACATGATTTTTATAGTCTACAAACCTTGCGACTGTTTGATGTTATGTTCTTGGTAAAAATTTGATCACATAAAAGATAATAATGTCATCCAAAAGAAGCAAGTCCGATTCTTCTACAGCTAGCAAGAAAAGAAAAACATTAACTTTGGAAACAAAACTCATTATTAAAGATTTTGAAGGCGGAATGAAAATTTGTGAGCTAGCAAAGAAGTTCGATCTACAGGAACCCACAGTAAGAACAATCATAAAAGAAAGGTTTACAGATTTTGGAGGACATAGATTCTAATGAGGAATGAATTGTAGCCACAAGGCAAGGAATAAAAAATCATTAGCTTGCTATGAAGAAATTTTGCATGACAAGAAAAAGACATTATGCCGTCAGACGAATCTATTAGATTTTATGAAACCATCGACATCGAAATAACTTTCTTTTTTAATGTATGAAAAACTACAATCATGATTATATTTCTTAAAAAATATACGTGTTTTTGTAAACCTTTGATCCCAATTGTATGTTTGTATATATATATATAAATTACATGCAAAATTATACCCCGAGTTACGCGAATTCGACTTACGCGTTTTTTGTTTGTCCCACCTACCGCATAACTTCGGGGTTTACTGTGTATATATATATATATATATATATATATATATATATATATATATATACATACATACATACATACATACATACATACATACATATGAGGGTTGTTTGAAATGTTTGGTAAATTTCAAATAGATGACGACACAATTCGTTCATTCATGCCAGTGTCGACACGTATCATCTTTTTCATGATCCCTGGCAAAATTTTAGCCACGTGCGATGCGTGTAGTTCTCATTTGACAAACGTATAAAATGACTGGGTTCACATTTTTTATAAAAATTGAGAAAAACGAGTTTCGTGCAGTGATAAAACACTGTATTTGATGAAGTGGATGACCACACAGATGAAAACCAAGTTAGTTGAAGTTCATGGGGACTCTGTTGGTTCGTGTTTCGTCCATCCTACATCCTGGCTTCTTATCTGCCATCTTGTTGGAAAGTTGTTCTTAATTAAATTAATTAATTGTAGGTTGATTACTAATCAAATATAGAGAAATTTATATTTATACTGCACCACCCTATTTTCAGATTAGCCTATGCAAAGTAGCAGAATCATTCTTCAACTAATTTAATAATCTCATTATTCATGCAGGCCGAGTTTTATATTTAACACTTAAGGCTTCCGCAAGGTCCGATATCTTTATGAACGGTGCAATGAAAGAGAATCAGGCACACACAATATTGAAATCAATATAACAAAACATTTAATGCAGGATTATATGACAAGTACATAAGCTTAACTTTGAAAACAAGATAATGCAAATAACTTAGTTCATCTGGTAATAACATTCACATAGATTTAGACATTAGACATTCAGTCATTAAATCTATAGTTTTCGTACTAATTAAAATGGATCACACTGTTCAATATTACAGAATCCTCTCAGTAATTATTTTAACAATTGTACTCCTTAATAAATCACTTAGTCTGCAAACACATAATTTCTGTCATGAGGCAGTTATCACTTCAGGGGGAATACTTTCAAGCTTCTAACTTCGGCTAATCTCAACAAAACGCCACAGTTAATGTTGGGATATAACAGACGGAGCTAACACTTAATTTCTGTAATGAGGCAGTTAACATTTCAAGGGGGGGAGGGACACTTTCAAGCATCTATCTACGGTAATCTCAGCAAAACGCCACTGTTAATGTTGGGATATAACAGAAGGAGTCAACTCTTACATCTCCACTCAGAAATACAATAGAATAGGATTGTTCTTACTGGGTTAAATCCTTTGCACATCAGATTACAATAGGCACATTTTAAAACTATATTCACTTATCACTCTGAAGCAACACTATTCAAAAGAAATCTTCTCAGTGATATTAATAATGAATTATTAATCGTCACGCTTCACAAATCTTGACGCACTTGCAATAAGGCAGAATACTTATTCCATGTTTATTTCTATATAACAAATTCAGCTTTGCACAATCCTTCTTTAAAATGACTTTGGAATACGAAGTAATTCTAGAACTCAGTAGAATAATTCTGAATTGCCTATTAATCTTTTCCGGTCCTTTATTAATTTCTATTACTGCAGCCCCTAACTTTACTCCTAGCTGCCCATAAATTTTCTCCTCGTCTACTCCGTACTGCCGTGAATGCTTCTGCCCTGAGTGCTCCCTGTTTACTTTAGCTTTCCGCTTATATGCCTTCCTTTCCTTGCTGCCAAAATCCGTTCTTAGACTTCAACTCATATTAATTCTTTCTTCCGTCGAATACCATAGCTCACGTTCTAAGTTCGCGCTATCTAATTTTAATTCCGCTCCATGACGACAACAAAACAAAACATAAACAGAAGCATTACATAAAATTATACGTTTACATACAGTAATGATAAATAAAAAAAATGTTATAATTCAAATAAGGTACATCACATATATACAATTTCTTACAGGATTATATTTTCAATTAGTAATAAACAAAATTCAAGGTGATTATATGAATAACACAGTTTAAGCAAGAGATAAACAATAAACAATATTTACAATTCTTGTTCATGACATCGTGGATTATGTTAAATGTGAATGAAGAATAGAAACATACAAAACAATTTCATTCACAATTTAACAAAGGCCTACTCTTTCTTGGAAAAATTTTTCTTTAAAGAAAAATTTTTCTACTCACATAAATTTCTGGGAGGATTCAGACTTTCTGCTTCTTTCTTGATGTTTCAGATAGTGCCTAGTCTGAATAAAATCTAATTTCTTATTACAGTCTATGTATTGATCTCTCTCCACTACTCCACTTAAATTTTTGCTGTTTTTATCACAGGTATAAATTTGATTGCTATATCTATAGTGTGATAATGTCTTTTCAGGGGAGAAGTTCTGTTCTCTGTCACTAGAATTAGGTCTTAGTTGTCTCATGATTGGGTGAGTTGTTCTATTGGTAATCCATTTGTGGTCACTAATTCCTTTGTAATTTCTTCCTTGTCTCATATTTCTAGTTCTGATATGTAAAGCAGCTACTTTTGCAAAATTAATTTCAACTGACAGTTGATTTCCTGCATCAATTTCTTGTTCAGGATTGGACATTTGATGTTTTGATGTTAATTCAGTGTTAAGTTGTGTTTCAGGCTGATCAAGTACATCACTGTTTGTATCACTATCTTTCAAAGTTGGTTTATCTACAGATGATTGCACTCTATTAGGAGTTTCTTCTTCATTAGGAATACAAAATCTTCCTGTTAGACACTTCCTTCCTGTGCATACAGACTTATTGTTTTTTCTGATATTTATTTTTCTGTTCATTAGGGATATTATACCTCTTGAAAAGTCACAAGAGAAGTGCTGTTTCTCCATAAAATTTGTTCCTAATATTATGTGAGAACCTAAGCTAGGAGAGAAAGGGACAATAAGTAAGTTTTGGTATACACACAGTCTAATATCTGGTAAATAAATTTTTGTGCGAACTTTCTCATATGCTGTAGAGTTCAAGTCAGAGAGAGTGGTAATTCTCACAGGTCTCCTTAAATTGGTAACGTTTTTCCATAACTTATCTCTTATTTTTAGGAAATATTGCTTACTGATGGTTGAGGCATTACAACCTGTGTCAAACAGAATGTTACATTTATGACCTTGGACATTTCCTATAATCCTCATCAATGATTCTCTCATCCTAGGGAAATTTCGAAACTTATTATACTCTGTGTGAGGAATGTGTCCAAAATTAGAATTCCATTTGTTGTTAGAGTAATTTCTTCTATTTAAAGAGCAATTCCTGGTAATGTGTCCAACCTTATTGCAATTAAAGCACTTAGGAGGATCTCTATAATCAGTGAGACATTCTCTCCTTCTCTGAGGTTGAGAAACAATGGACATCTTTTGTCTAACATTCTCTAGAGCCTGCACTACCTTATCCAGATCAACCAAAATGGGTTTATTTTGTCTTTCCACTTCCAGTTTGATCATCTCTCTAATTTTATCTGCTGTGGGGTTGTAGTCTTCTTGAGATTTTTCAGTCTTCTTCTTCTTCTACGTGTTATTCCCGCTTCCTATGCGGGGTCCGCGTATTACTTAGATGCGACTTCTTGTTAGTACTACTCCCAACCGACCTGTCGCCTGGTCTGCCGCTGGGGGGGGGATATATTTTTTTTGACTGTAGAGGCGTATGTTCACGGGGCCGGTTTGCCTGCTTGCGGGATGAAAAACGCCAGATAAACTGGTGGAAAAAACCCTACTGACCGCGCCCAAGACCGGCTAACTTGGCTATGCCTGAGGAAGATCCTCAAATTCCTCACGTCTACAACGGGAATCGAACCTGGGACACTCCTTCCCCAGGCATATGGTTGCGAAGCGCAAAGCCACTAGGCTAACCGCGCGGTTTCTTGAGATTTTTCAGTGATTGCTGCCAATTGTTTCATCACTTCATTTAAACTATTCATCATTGGTTGTTGCACTTCTCTACTTCCTGGTGAACTAAGGTTTGTATTTCTCTCATTAACTTCTTGTTGGATTGTTCATTACTCTCAGATATGCAGTTACAATTTATGGAATTTTCCTTATTAATTTTCTTCTCTTCCTCTTTCTTTTTATTCTGCATTGAGGTTTCATTTAGGCCCAGGGAACAATCAGTCCTTTCTATGATGTTTACAAGGCCTACATTGGATGAGGGACAAAGGTCTCCTATCATCTGTTCCTTTTCTTTGACAGCTATAAGGCATTCCTCTAGTGTGGTGATCTTCTTTTTATAAGCTGTTTCCCTCAGTTCTGGCTTAACACCTTGACAAAACTGTTGATAAACTGCCCAATCCAAATGAGGCTTATCTGCATTGGAAACATTCAGACTGTTAGAAAGAGTCAACAAGCGACTTTAGAATTCGACAACTCTCTCCTTATCCTTCTGTGTGATCCTTTGTAGTTTCCACAGATTTGGTCCAACACTTCTCAGTTTACAAAATTGGGATAGTAAAGCTTCCTTAAATTTTGAGTATTCAAATGTTTCTCTAAGTACTGGAGATGAGTAAAAAAATGTTTTTGCTTTACCAATTAATTTGTTTCTGAGCAATATCAATAACTGAAGGTCGGTCCAATTTGCCGTTTCTCTGATCTCAATAAAGGTAAAAAATGACAATACATCATCTGATTCCTCTCCTGAAAATTGAGGAAAGACCTGTTGGGGGTTCACAGTTCTGAAGAATTCACTGTCTTCCATTTTTGAGCTAGATGAAACTGCCATATCAATCTATCAACTACTAACTTGAACTTTAAAATTCTGAATTCCAAAATAACCTTTTTCTTTGCCTGACTCTAGTTCACAACCTGTTCACTGTGATTCACTTATTTTACTTTTAAGGTTTCAGGGATTATTCCTTCTACTATTTTCACACAAAATGTATTCAATTGCTTAATTTACATTAGTGAATTCACATCCTGTTGACGGCACCATTTGTTGGTTTGTGTTTCGTTCATCATACATCCTGGCATCTTATCCGCATCTTGTTGGAACATCGTTCTTAATTAAATTAATTAATTGTAGGTTGATTACTAATCAAATATAGAGAAATTTATATTTATACTGCGCTACCCTATATTCAGATTAGCTTATGCAAAGTAGTAGAATCAATCTTCAACTAATTTAACAATCTCATTATTTATGCAGGCAGAGTTTTATATTTAACACTTAAGGCTTCCGCAAGGTCCGATATCTTTATGAACTGTGCAATGAAAGAGAATCAGGCACACACAATATTGAAATCAATATAACAAAACATTTAATGCAGGATTATACTTTGAAAACAAGATAATGCAAATAACTTAGTTCATCTGGTAATGGTAATAACATTCACATAGATTTAGACATTAGACATTCAGTCATTAAATCTATTGTTTTCCTACTAATTAAAATGAATCACACAGTTCAATATTACAGAATCTCTCAGTAATGAGGCAGTTAACACTTCAGGGGGGGGCACTTTCAAGCATCTATCTACGGCTAATCTCAGCAAAACGCCACTGTTAATGTTGGGATATAACAGAAAGAGTCAACTCTTTTACATCTTCACTCAGAAATACAATGGAATAGGATTGTTCTTACCGGGTTAAATCTTTTGCACATCAGATTCACAGTAGGCACATTTTAAAACTATATTCACTTATCACTCTGAAGCAACACTATTCAAAAGAAATCTTCTCAATGATATTAATAATGAATTATTAATCATCACGCTTCACAAATCTTGAAGCAGTTGCAATAAGGCAGAATACTTATTCCATGTTTATTTCTATATAACAAATTCAGCTTTGCACAATCCTTCTTTAAAATGACTTTGGAATACGAAGTAATTCTAGAACTCAGTAGAATAATTCTGAATTGCCTATTAATCTTCCGGTCCTTTATTAATTTCTATTACTGCAGCCCCTAACTTTACTCCTAGCTGCCCATAAGTTTTCTCCTCGTCTACTCCGTACTGCCGTGAATGCTTCTGCCCTGAGTGCTCCCTGTTTACTTTAGCTTTCCGCTTATATACCTTCCTTTCCTTGCTGCCAAAATCCGTTCTTAGACTTCAACTCATATTAATTCTTTCTTCCGTCGAATACCATAGCTCACGTTCTAAGCTCGCGCTATCTAATTTTAATTCTGTCTCCATGACAACAACCAAAACAAAACATAAATGGAAGCATTACATAAAATCATACTTTTACATACAGTAATGATAAATAAAAAAAAATATTATAGTTCACACAAGGTATATCACATATATACAATTTCTTACAGGATTATATTTTCAATTAGTAATAAACAAAATTCAAGGTGATTATATGAATAACACAGTTTAAGCAAGAGATAAACAATATTTACAAGTCTTGCTTATAACATGGTGGATTATGTTAAATGTGAATGAAGAATAAAAACATACAAAACAATTTCATTCACAATTTAACAACTCTGCACCAGCATTAAAGACTATTTATTTTTGGATAAATGAATTTAAATGTGGTTGTAAGTCCATCAAAGATGAAGTATGCTCTGGATGACCAACTGAGGTCACTATGAAGTAAATGATTGACATGGTATCATTATGGAAGACCACCGAGTTTTTCTCACGTATACATAATCCGTACACAGTACATAATCACATACACAGCAATCTCACGTACACATAAGGATTATGTGTACGTGAGATTGCTGAGATTGTAGGGCATCTTAACTGAACGGGTGTATAATATCCTGCATGAAAAATTGCACATGAAAAAACTATGTGTGAGATGGGTTTCTCAATTGTTGACTGTCGATCAAAAACGCATGCGAAAAGATATTTCAACACAGTGTTTGGTGATGTTTAATCACAATTTGCATGATTTTGTGCATCAATTTGTGACTGTAGACGAAACTTGGATCCACCATTACATACCTCAGTCTAAGCAGCTGTCAAAACAGTGGACAATGCCTGGTGAAAGAGCACAAAAAAAAGTGAAGACCGTTTTGTCAGCTGGGAAGGTGATGGCCACTGTTTTTTAGGATTCCCAAGGAATTATGATAGACTATTTGGAAACAGTTAAGACAATAACGGGAGTCTATTATACATCATTGTTGGCCCGTTTAAAAGAAGAACTAAAGAAAAAACGGCCAAGATTGGCACTCAAAAAAGTGCTCTTTCATCAAGACAATGCACTGTCCCACACATCAGCCATCGCAATGGCAAAATTGCCCGAATTGAGGTTCAAATTGATTCCACCTCCACTGTATTCTCTTGGCCCTGTGTGACTTCTTGTTCCCAAACTTAAAAATTTGGCTCGGTGGGAAAAAATTTTCTTCAAATGAGGATATCATCAAGGTTATCAATGACTATTTTGCACAATTTGACAAATCCTACTTTTTAGATGGGATGAAAAAATTGGAAACTTGCTGGACCATATGTGTAGACCTTGATGGAGACTATGTTGAGAAATAAAGGTGATTTTTTCCAAAAAAATGTGTTTAACTTAGTTTTTTTACTAAACTTTTCAAACAATCCTTATTTATATATGTTTATTTATTTATTTTTTTAAAGATAATTCCGAAATCTGTCTCTTGAGAAGTAGGATAGTGGTCTCTTTCCTTGCGAGGAAATTGATGTCCCAAATTGAGATGATAAAGAAGAAAACAGTTTTTAATTAATCTCAGTGATACACATTTTCCTCTTAACATTAAGCTAAGAAAAGTTAGAATGCATATTGTATTGTGCATTGAAAATTTTTAATTGATTACATTGACTTAGAATTTTAACATTGTCTTGTCTAGGTATGTAAAATTCATCGAAATTTACCAGATGGAGGAATTTTAGTTTTTGTAACTGGCCAACAGGAAGTTCATACTTTGTGCAAGAAGTTAAGAAAAACTTTCCCTTATGTAAAGAAGCCCAAATTGGAAAGGGAAAAAAGTAAAGATGATTCAACAGATGCTGAGAATGATTTTAAATATCTTCAAAAATTATCTAACCCAAAGAAGAAATTCCAGAGATGTAAGAAGAAAGACAAAAAAATTATTAATGAACTGATGCCAAAAATAAATCTTGATGAGTAAGTGTCTTCATTGTATTTGGTTTGTATGTAAGAATGTATAGTCCTAGTAACCTGTGTTATTATTTCTTCTGTTTTTACATATGTCAGAAACCTGTTAGAATGCTGTGCCAGAAGGGTGCGAAATTGCTTAATGTAATTTACTGTGGACTTCTAAAAAGAAACTAGGAGTGGTTTTTTTTTTTTTTTTCAGATAATTTTAATAAGTATCAAATTATTTAAAATTTTTAAAATATATTACTCAATTATGAAGTTATTGTCATTATTAAATTGATTCTAATACTCTCCAGAGTTGTACAGGATATGCATGAATAATTTTCTCCCAAATTAGTCTATCTGTCAGGGCTGCAGTATTGTCACATCATATATGTAGATCTTCTAAGGCACGTTCAACTGCATGAATAAAAAAAAAGATCTTGGCTACTTCTTGATCTATTTCCTGCCATCAAATGCCTGTTTTGCTATCTTTTCATTTCCCATTAGGTTAGTGACCTGAGATACTGAGATTATTCTACTCATATATTCCTGAATGCTAACAGTGTCAAATTCTTTCCTAATATCATTCTAATACAATTTTATAATTTATTCCATCTATTCACTCCCGTCATTTTTTTTTTAGTTCAGAACTCTCATACCTTTGGTCTCCAGTCTTTGAGCAAGTGTTTTATTTCTAACCCAGGTCTCAGATCCATAAGTGCAAATAACTTTGAATATTTTATATCACTATTGTAGTGATATAAAATATTGCTTTTATATTGCTTTGACTAATTTCTCTCATATTCCATATAAATTTATTAACTCATTTTTCCCATTCAGGATGCATCTGATGTGTTGAATGTTCCTGCCCAATTTCACGTGTTCGTTGTTTTATTGCTGATATTCACATCAAATTTATTTTAGCAGTTATTCATTTTAGTTAAGGGATCCTGTGTATATATAGTGGATTTATTTAAAATAGATAACATCACCTACATGTGAAGTAAAGGGCAGATTAATATCTTCAGTTTTGATATAAGGCCTAATGGCACTTTACTTCATAATGTGATCTATATAGATTCTGAATATCAGTGGAGATAGTGTGCCTCACCCTTGTTTCATAGCTGATTTTACATCAAAACATTTTCCTGCATCTATTTCCATTCTGATTATTAACTCAAATATAGACTATATATTGCTCAATATAGAATAAAGCTATTCCAACTGCTGCAGTTATTTATAGTACTTGGAAAAGCTTTTCTCTTGGTAGCTTGTCATTATGCTTTTTTTTTCCAGATCTGCAATTCTTAAAATACAGATCCTGATCATGATCATTTATGATATTTACATATGTGTATAGTTTCTGTGTAGTGTAGGATGATTGGTGCCATTTGGTTGAAAATTCCTGGGATTCAAATTTCATCTGGAACATGAGTAGCCTTTATATAAGGACTTTTTGAACTGAAAGTGATGTAGTCAGTAACGCATATTACCAGGCTTGTTTTTTTTCCTGAAGAACCAACAAATGGTGTGTGCAGAATACATGCAGTTGTTTCTGGCACACTTTTGGGTATTTCATTACATAAGGTAGACTTACTTGGTTGTATTAGGCAGTTGAGCTTGACATGTTAAGAAGATGAGATATTATTTATCTGTATATGAGGGGAGGGTCTGGAAAATTCTGATAAACACCTAGACAAAAATGATATTAAAGCAATTGACATAACCACAAGAAAGAACATACTAGTAGCGAAGTTATGAAGGTAACATATGTTCTTATATTCTCGTATATTCTTTCTTATGGTTATGTGTTTTTTGTTCTAGGTGAATAGCATATTCTTATCCTTTCTTTTAGGTTTGCACGGTGATCCGAATGCGTTTTTGGAATGTATGGAGACAACTACTGTGTTTGAATAAAAACTTTAGTTTAATATTACTAAAATTTTACAATTCGACGTTTCGACCTTTATGTCAAGGTCATCTTCTGGAGCGTACAAATATACACAAGAAACAAGCTATACTACAATCATACTGGTTCGTTAAAGACACTGACTAACCGCTACCACAATTGTTGGCCTGACCTCTGGTGAAAAAAAAAAAAAAAAATTATACATCAACGCTAGAGTCCTATAATTTGTGTTGTCTACTATATACATATATTAACATCATTCCAGCCAGTTGGAGTGGAATGGTTTCTAATACTAGCAGATTGGCTAGAGTCCTGACTTATGTTGAATCTTTCATATTAGGTTGGCTGAATGTGTGCCATCCAGATCCTTGGAATTTTCATACCATCTTTATTGTTGATATTTGGGTGGTTTATCAGGATTTCGCAGGATTCTTTAAATTTTCTTTCGTACCATGTTTTTGTGCAGTGTAAGGAGCAGGTGCTTTTCCAGTTGATTTGGTGTAAGGTGTTAAGTGCATGGTCTGAGAGGCCTTCTTCACCATAATGGTTATATTTAATGTGTCTAATGTGTTCTTTCTTGCGTATAGGGATTGTCTGTCCTGTTTCAGGTAAGTTACAGGTGCAGCGGATGCAATAGACTCCAGGATGTGCTAATGGGAGGAGAGGATCCTTAGAGGAGCTGAATATGGTTTTAAGTTTAGTGGGTGGTTTAAAGGTGGCATTGAGGTTATAATGTTGTAGGATTCTGTTGATTTTTTCTGATAACCCTTTAATGTATGGGATGGCTATGGTTTTACTGTAATCTAGATTCTTTTTTGTTGTGGTTTTATAGAGTATTTTATTGACAGTATTTTTGTTATAGCCATTGTTTATGAATGTGTCACTAATGATTTTTAGTTCTTGTTTCAGGGCTTGCTGGTTAGAGCAAATAGTTGTGGCTCTGTTTTTAAGGGTGTTTATGACTCCATATTTTTGTGCTGGGTGGTGGTATGAATTCGCATGTATGTATTGGCCCGTGTGTGTCAGTTTTCGGTAGACCGTGAAGGATAGACTGCCTGAAGGAAGACGTGTAACTAGTGTGTCTAGGAACGGGAGCGTTAGTAATTTAGTAACAGCCCGCCAAAACCTAGCTACAACACAAAATCTAGTTTCTAAATTACAATCAGAACTTTTGAACTATGTTAATCCAGACATTCTACAAACACTTGAAAGAATTACTGACAATTCGGCCAAGCATATCCTGGAAAAGAATATGGGGGGGGCGGGCGTAATGGAGTTTGAGTTTTTTAACTGTGTCTGGTGGTCAAGAAGTGACGGACTTTAGTAGTTTTTCTGTTTTGTCCTTTATCCTTTTTGTTGGGTTATAATTTACCATTTTATATTAGTTGTTATCGGCTACTAGTTGGTTCATTTGCAGTATGTATGTTGACCTGTCAAGGACAACAGTGGCACTGCCTTTATCAGCTTTCGTTATTATTATGTTTTGTTTGGCTTTTAATGATTTAATTGCTGCTAATTCTGTTTTAGTCAGGTTGTTCTGTATGGTTTTCTTGGTATTTAGGACATTACTTTTTTCTAGTCGTATTTTGTCTGCTATGTTGTTAGGTAGGGATCTGATGCCTCTTTCAATGTGGTAGATAAAATCCAGTTTGTTTACCTTTTTAGGCCTATTGCGTAGTTCAGTCCTTTATTCAGCAGTGTGAGTTCGCCGTTGTTCAGGGTGTGGCTTGATATATTAAGCACATGGTTCTTGCTTGTCGGTGGTTGGTCGCTCCTTGTCTCCCTTGTTTGTTGTTTCTCGGGGAGGAAGTTCTGTGATTGGCCGCCATATTTTGCCGTTGTTTCAACCTGTGGAATTTTTTCTTGAGTTTTTCTTTATTCTTTTCCAGGGTATTCTTGGCCGAATTGTCAATGATTCTTTCAAGTGTTTGTAGAATGTCTGGATTAACATAGTTCGATAGTTCTGATTGTAATTTAGAAACTAGATTTTGTGTTGTAGCTAGGTTTCAGCAGGCTGTTACTAAATTACTAACGCTCCCGTTCCTAGACACACTAGTTACACGTCTTCCTTCAGGCAGTCTATCCTTCACGGTCTACCGAAAACCGACACACACGGGCCAATACATACATGCGAATTCATACCACCACCCAGCACAAAAATATGGAGTCATAAACACCCTTAAAAACAGAGCCACAACTATTTGCTCTAACCAGCAAGCCTTGAAACAAGAACTAAAAATCATTAGTGACACATTCATAAACAATGGCTATAACAAAAATACTGTCAATAAAATACTCTATAAAACCACAACAAAAACGAATCTAGATTACAGTAAAACCATAGCCATCCCATACATTAAAGGGTTATCAGAAAAAATCAACAGAATCCTACAACATTATAACCTCAATGCCACCTTTAAACCACCCACTAAACTTAAAACCATATTCTGCTCCTCTAAGGATCCTCTCCTTCCATTAGCACATCCTGGAGTCTATTGCATCCGCTGCACCTATAACTTACCTGAAACAGGACAGACAATCCCTATACGCAAGAAAGAACACATTAAATATAACCATTATGGTGAAGCAAGCCTCTCAGACCATGCACTTAACACCTTACACCAAATCAACTGGAAAAGCACCTGCTCCTTACACCGCACAAAAACATGGTACGAAAGAAAATTTATAGAATCCTGCGAAATCCTGATAAACCACCCAAATATCAACAATAAAGATGGTATGAAAATTCCAAGGATCTGGATGGCACACATTCAGCCAACCTAATATGAAAGATTCAACATAAGTCAGGACTCTAGCCAATCTGCTAGTATTAGAAACCATTCCACTCCAACTGGCTGGAATGATGTTAATATATGTATATAGTAGACAACACAAATAATAGGACTCTAGCGTCGATGTGTAATTTTTTTTTTTTTTTTTTTTTTCACCAGAGGTCAGGCCAACAATTGTGGTAGCGGTTAGTCAATGTCTTTAACGAACCAGTATGATTGTAGTATAGCTTGTTTCTTGTGTACATTTGTACGCTCCAGAAGATGACCTTGACATAAAGGTCGAAACTTCGAATTGTAAAATTTTAGTAATATTAAACTAAAGTTTTTATTCAAACACGGTAGTTGTCTCCATAATTTCCAAAAAAGCATATTCTTATATTCTCGTATGTTCTTTCTTGTGGTTATATGATTTTTGTTCTAGGTGTTTATCAGAACTTTCTGGACCCTCCCTTGTATGTGTTTTTTATAATTATTGTTGCATTATATAGTTCATCTCAGTTAAAATTAGAATGTGTGACTATCAGTATTTTTCTGCCTTTTACGAGTGCTAAATTAACCACAGATATATCTGTGAATATCCTCCTGAAATGTTCTGCCGATTATTATAAGTTGGAGTAATTTTGGAGCATTTTGCAAAATGCTTAAGTTCCTGTTAGATTTGTTTTGTCCATCCATCTGTACACATTTTTTGGACTCTTGGATGAATAGATTTTATTAAAATTAGATATTTAGAATCCTTTCAGCCTTGTGGAATAGTTGCCTACATAACCACTGACAGCATTTCTGGTTCCGTAATTTTCGACTAGAAGAAAGGCTGTAATAGGTTCAGTTCTCTTCACCAAATAGAATTTTTCTAGACTTTTTTTTTTTTCAGTTGTTCTTAACTCAGCTGATTTTTGCACAAGAAATAGGATTTTTCCTTCACGGAAACTCAGACTGTTAACCTGCAACTCAGAACAGTTGAACATAGAACTTGCATTTCAGACAATGTTAATATTACTTACGGCTGAGTATAACAAAATTAGCAGTTGTGTGATGCATTCTTATCCCAAAGTCTGCCGAAAGGTTTAGAACGCTAATGCTGTATCTTTCTTTTCTCAGCATTGTTGCCTGAGGATCTCAACTGTTTTAGTGGTTTTTTTTTTTTTTTTTTTTTTTTTTTGTGCCCATAACATCATTAATGTCCACAATGGTACTTCCTGCTGCCATTAATACTTATATTTGTGGTACCTATCTTGAATTCTACCAACATTGAGCGTGTTTTGTCCTGGTTTCCTGATGAAAACAAATAGGGAGAAGGGGTCCTTGTTTAACTTGGTAGCATCCCAGCTGGCTGGAAATTTTATGTTTTACCGTGCTGTTCATTTCTTGTGCAAGACAATACAGAATACAATTTAGTATTCATTTTAGAAATTATGGACTTTACAACTGTGTTATAAATAACTCTTTTAATATCCTGATGTTTCGATCTTCATATTAAGATCATCATCTGGAGCATATACAAATATACAGGACAAGCTAAGTTACATTACATATAGTAAGCTAGAGAAACAATGAACTGATCACAAGTTATTCTACTGGCATGACCTCTAGTGAAAAAAAAAAAAAATTAATTATTTATAAACTACATCAAGCTAAATTCTATTTATGATAAAATGAATAAACATTCTTTCTTACAGATAGTTTTCTTTCAGTAACAATGATGTCCTATTTTTAGCATTACAATTGTTATTTTTGATTTAGGATCTTGGATTTTCTACAGTCCTATTCATAGCTGCTCTTAGAGAGGAAGGTTCCGTGGGTCAAATATATGCCTTCCATATATTCATCATTATTGTTCAGATTGGGGTGGTTGGTAATAATCTCACAGGCTTCCTCAAATTTGCGTTAATACCATGTTTTGGTATAGACAACTAGTGCTTTTCCAGTCGATTCTATGTAAGATGTTCAAGGGCATGATCAGAAAGGCCAGCTTCACCATAATTATTATATTTAATGTGTCGTTTATGTTCTTTTTGTCTGATAGGAATCGTGCGTCCTGTTTCTCCTATATATTGTATGTTACAGGTGCAATAAATACGGTATACTCCAGGGTGGGCCAGTGGAGGGAGTGAGTCTTTGGATGAGTTGAGTAAGCTTTTTAATTTTGCAGGAGGTTTAAATGTGGCTTTGAGGTTGTATTTTTGTAGTATTCTGTTTATTTTATCTGATGTCCCTTTAATGTAAGGAATGGTTATGGTTTTATTGTAGTCTGGTTTGTCTTTGTTTTTTATTGAGGTCTTGTAGAGAATTTTGCTAATAGTGTTTTCGCTATACCCATTTTTTTGAAAAGTATTGCTGATAACTTAAATTCGTCTTTCAGTGCCTGTTCACTGGAGCAGATCTTGAGAGCCCTGTTTTTTAAGGTATTAATGACATCTAGTTTTTGTGTTGGGTGGTGGTAGGAGTTTATGTGTATATATTGGCCAGAATGTGTCAGTTTCCAGTAAACAATGAAGGAAAGATTGCCAGAAGGAAGATGTGTGACAAGTGTATCTAGAAACAGAATTGTGTTCTGTTTTTCAATCTCAATTGTGAATTGTGTGAGTTTGTGTTGTTTGTTTAGGTCGCTAAGGAATGTGTCTAGTGTCTGGCGGCTATGGGACCAGATCGCGAAATGATTGTCAATGTATTTAAGCCAGACTTTGGGTTTTAAAGGAGAGGAACCTAAAGCAAGTTGCTCAAAATGTTCCATATAAAAGTTAGCAATGGGGGGGGGGGGATAATGGCGAGCCCATGGCTGTGACTTCTTTTTGTAGGCAGAAAGCGTTTTGCCATACAAAATAACCAGAATGCAACACATGTTGTGTGTTTTTGATATAGGCAGAGGAATGAACTACCCACTCCTTGAGTGTTGCTGCTAATTTCTTGGCTAAGTGATAATTTGGGCTATCTATCCCTTTGACTATAGGCCGAAGTGTTGTTTTCTTTGTGTATTTTCGTTAGCCTATGATGTTTATGAAGTGTTGTGTGTTTTTGATATAGGCAGGGGAATGAACTACCCACTCCTTGAGTGTTGCCGCTAATTTCTTGGCTAAGTGATAATTTGGGCTACTATCCCTTCGACTATAGGCCGAAGTGCTGTTTTCTTTGTGTATTTTCGTTAGCCTATAAATTCTTGATGAATGAGCGTAGTGCGGAAATAGTTTTTTGACCGTTCTTCGGGCCATGTAGAAATTGACTTAAGTAGTTTCTCTGTTTTCTTTTTTATTCCATTGGTTGGGTTGTAGTTAACAAGTTTGTATGCGTTATTGTCCGAGACTAGCAGATTCATTTTTTCTGCATAAGTGGTTCGGTTTAAAATAACGGTGGCACTTCCTTTATTGGCTCTAGTTATTACAATGTTCGGATTTGACTTTAATGATTTCACCGTTGTTAATTCATGTTTTGTTAAGTTGCTTGTTATTGTTTTGTTATGATTTAAAATGTTGGTAGTTTCTAAATGTATTTTGTCTGCTGTGTTATTTGGGATGAATCTTAAGCCTTTTTCTATGTTACAAATAAATTCAAGTTTGATTATCGACCTGGTTGCTACAGCTTAAGATACAGATATTCTAGATGTCTGGAGTTATTACTTTTCTTCTTCTTTTCAAGGATTAGGCATTTGCCTGTTCTGACTTCACTGGTCCCCCCCGTGTATATTTATCCACCTCTTTTGATGGCTGATATCTTTACCTCTTAAATAGATGCTATTTCTGTTTTTCTCCACATTCCTTGATCTTTTCATTTACCTTGTATATATCTGTCTTCCATCTGATGTCTTCATTTCTTATACGGTCTAATTTTGTGCATCCTTTATAATCTTAAAAATCTCATTTCTGCAGCTTATAGTTTAATTTCATCTTTCTTTTTAACAGTCTGTATTTCTGAACCATATAACAGAGTGAGAGTGGCTATTACTTTATAAAATTGTAGTTGAGTTTCTGGTTATTTTTTTAATTCATTGTCCTTTTAATTGTTCCACAGATTTTTTAAAATTTCTTTATTTTTTCATCTATATCTTTATCTTTTAGATATGTTATTATGCAGCCTCAATAATTAAACTGTCACCTGTTCTGTTATTTTATTTTCGATGACTATTTTTGATCTACGATCTTTACCTTTAAATGCCATGACTTTTGTTTTCTTTTGGGACATTTTTTTTCAGTTTAATTCATAAACTGATTTTTGAAGGTCAACCTTATTATCTTATATAATATAGGAGTTATTACTCGAGACATCATAAAGTTACTGAATGAAACAAGAAGTGACCGAACAGTGGTAAAAAATAGGCAAGAAGAATGCAATTAGGAGTATACATCAATACTGTAGGTAGAAAAGGCCATCAAAAATAAATGTGGAAAAGCGACTGGTGTAGATGATATTCAGCCTGTTCTGTCCTGTCAAGTGTAATCTTTTCATCCATTAGGTTGGCTGTTATGAATCTCCATTTATTTCTGTCTTGCACTACATATTCAATTCAGATCCAATGAGTTCTTTATGTTTTTGAACGTGTGTGTCATTGTCTTTCTTTTGCTTTCCCTCAATTCTTTAATAAATCTTTTTGAAGACTTTCATGCCTCACAATATGATTTATATAATATATGATTTTCTTTGTGTACTTTACTAGCTCCATTTTAGTACCTGTTATCTCCAGAACTTCATTTCTATTCTTTTGAATCCATGAGATCTTCAGTTCTCTTCTGTAGATGTGTGTTTTGAAAGTGTCATTCCTTCTAACTACCTTGTTTATTGTCCTTAGAGAAAAGTAGAACAAATAAAACAATCATTCTTAATTCAAATTTTTATTTATTTTTCTTGATGTTAGTATGCTTTTTTGTTGTGCTAAAGGTGTTTATTTTGCGATTTCCATTCTTTTCCTAAACTCTCTTTTGCATTTTCCTTTTTTTTTTCTAACTTAATGTAAGCTATATTTTTTACTCTGTGTTTATTTGCTCTGTTCATTTTTGCAAGTCTTAATCTCTCAGCAATCAATACAGTATCAGCTGCATAATCAAGATTATTTATATTTTTTCCTAATGTTTAATCCCTCTAGTTCTTCCATATAAAAACTTTTTCACTTTAGAAATTAAAGAGAAGAAGAGAAAGCACAAAACCCTAAAGTTTCCTACAGTTAATTGTTAATTTTTTATGTTTGCACTTTGGTTCCAATATAAATAGGATATCGGTTATGTCATTCCTGTCCTTTTCTTTATTAATGTTTCTATTAATTTCTTATTGAAAATACTATCAAATGCTCTATTATAATCTATAAAAGAAAGATAAACATCTTCCAAGTTTTTAGTAACATTCTGTTTAAAGCAGAAATGTTCAAATATGGAGGTATAAAATTTTACAGTAGCTGCACTGTATAATCCAGAAGTCATGGTCAGAAGGGTGAATTCCAAATGATTGGAGTAGAGCTGGCTTAGTAGCTATCTGTAAAAAGTGAAATAAAACTGATTGTGGCAGTTACAGAGGAATTTCCTTACCGAGTGTTCCAGGTAAGATTTGTGCAAGCATACTTGAGAAGAGACTAAGAAAAGTTGTGAAAGGGAAACTTTGACAGGAATAAGTTGGGTCCAGGCCAAATAGAGATTGTTAAGATAAACTTTTCACTTTAAGACAAATAGTTGAGAAATCATGGGAATATAATAAGATTTGTATTTAAGTTTCGTAGATCTGAAAACAATATGTGTATGACCAGGTGTCATGAGAAAAGCTGTTCAGAATGCTATAATTATATAGTGTAAATGAGCACTTATATTTGAGTTGTAAGTCAACAGTTCACAAGAATGATGTTAATATTGACAATTGAAGAATACTAATCAGTTTCAAGCCTAGGAAAATTGGAAATTATGATCAAAATTGTAAGCGATATGTTTGTGCAGTTCTGTGCATACATTGCAGTGTAATTTACATTGTTGAACCAGTTCATAGGCTCAAGACTGATTGATGAAAAACTTCCTCCCCATTATAATTGTTTTTATTGGCAGAATAAAAGCATAAATTGATAAATAATCACAGTGTTACTTTTTTTGTTATCAGTGGACCACATTGCAAAATGATTTATAATGATAATGGTAATTTCTCCCTGATTTGATAGAATTTAATGAAATATGGTATGGTAAATATGGATCATCATTAAGATTTGTTGTCATTTCAACTGGATTATTTTAATGCCAAAATTAGGTAAAAAAATTTTTTTTCTGAGAACATATGCCAAAATCTTCAGTTGTAATAATGAATTCAGGATTGTCTGCCATCATTTCTTTACTTTACAACCAGAAATGTGTATCTGAATGATTTATTTTGTAATTATGGGAAATATGCTATGTTTATTTCATGATTTTTTTTCAGATTTTTTTTCTTCTTTTTGTTTTAAATCGGAATTTTTGCTTTGTCATAGTTATTCCATAAGACCGGTGGATGAAGAACAGTTACAAGATATAATAGTGAATGAAGATCTCAATAATATTTCATCAGAAGAGGATGATGATATATTTGTGGGTCACAAAGCTGAAGGTCCTTCGCAGCCAATGTTTGTTCTTCCACTTTTTTCCCTTCTTCCCTCCAGCCAACAAACAAAAGTATAGTTGCATGTGTGCTGTGATTCATTATTGTTTATTAAGCTTACAAAGTATATTACGAAAATTAATTTTGAGATATTTGGTAAAATTGCTATATTTCTAAATGCCAATTTTTTTTTTTAACCTTTTAATTAAAGTAATAACATCAATAGAACCAATCACTTGAATTTTTTTTCTCCAGTTTTGGGTATTAAATATTAGTTCTGTTATTATGGTATTTCATCATATATTATGCTCTCTTTTTTGTTTTGCTAATGCAGTTTGATCACCTAAATCCCACATTGTCAATCCTTCCTTATTTCGATAGATGCACACTACTTAGAGATCCACAAATTAATTAGTGACCATCAGTACATATTCCACCATTCAAGATCCACAGCTGACCTTGTAGCTTGCATCACCCACCACTAGACAAACAGACAGACACCCACCCACCCACCCACCCACCATGGAAAGGTTCAGAGAAACAAATATCGCCCTTGACATTTCCAAAGCTTTCAACTGTGTGTGATGAGGCCTACTAAGCAAATTTTCATCCTTCAGTTGCCCTGCCACCCTCTATAATTGGGTAGCCACTTTCTTTCTGGTCATTCTCTGTGAGTCATGGTACATAGCTCCCTCTCTTTGAGCTTCACCATCAGTGTTGGAGTGCCTCAAGGCTCTGTCTTATCACCTACTCTCTTTCTTCTGTACGTAAATTACCTACTCACAGTAACCACTAGCTTTACAGATGATATTACTCTTCACTCATCTTACTCATTTGACAAACTATGCAGTAATCCCAGGCTACAAGATCACCTACTATTAGTGCCTTAAACATTGATCTACATACTATCCTACAATGGGGTGAGGACAACCTCAACCTTGTTATGTTCAATGCCACCAAAACACAGTCTTGTCTTTTCTTGTGCAAAAGAGATCCCAGCTCACCTACCTTTTACCCTCAGTAATACACAAATCACCAGACAAGATCAGACCTCTTTGCTTGGACTAATGTTTTCCCCCACTCTTTCCTGGCATAAACACATCATATCAATAGCCTCTTCAGCATCCAAGAAGCAGAAACAGCTGCACATTTGGTATGTAAGCAAGTCATTGTTATGCAGTGGAATGTTCCAAATTTGATTGTACATACTTGATTCTCACCAATAAATTAACAGCCATCTGGAAAATTTAGTCATCATCATCATGCAATATTTCACTGGATTTTAAACTAGCATCATCATCAAGGTACAAACTGCTGTCATGATAAACAAGGGGCAATAAGTGTAGGAAAACAGTTCAAATTGTAACAGACAAAAAAGCTTAAAGGGCTTAGTGCTGTAAAAGTAAACATAATGTACAGTTAAACTATTTAAATTATACATATTTGGTCGTTTTATAATAGAAATACAATTTTATTAATACAGACCAGTTTACAACAAAACTTATATTAAAACCTACCAGTTTCGCCAGCAAACTGGCTGGCTTTTTCAAGGCATTTATGGAGATATGAAAACTAGTAAATGCAAATTGAAAGGAACATAAAAAACTTGCATTTACTAGTTTTCATATCTCCGTAAACGCCTTGAAAAAGCCAGACAGTTTGCTAGCGAAACTGGTAGGTTTTAATATAAGTTTTATTGTAAACTGGTCTGTATTAATAAAATTGTATTTCTATAATGTACAGTTACAGTTTTTTTTTTACATTGAAAATAACTTATAGTTAGTTCCATTTCTGTAACTTCATCACTTGTAGCCATGTCCATGATTAGAGATGGATATTTATGCTTACGAAAAAAAATGTCTTTGATTAAACTGTAATTTATTTTTATTTAGTTCACAGAATTTATTAAATGTACAATAATGGAGTTAGTTGTTGTAAAGGACGTTCTAATTTCACTGGCGAGAATGCCACAACCATTAATTTCTTTCTGTCTACCTAAACAGTTGCACATGCATAGCAAGGAGATATGAATGATTGACAGCTGGGCTCAGAAAGTGTCAGGATTCAGGTAACAGACAGACAGAAAGAAAATTAAGAATGGAGATGTAGAAAGATTTTTCACTTGATTACAAATTAAATGAAACTGTGCCTAGCTCTCATTGATGGGACCTCAGTAAAGGTCAAAACTGATCTGGATTGTGATCCTTCCCATAATGCATTGCATTATACATGCCTGAAAAGGTGTGTGCTCTTTGCATTATTATGGGATACTAAGGCAACTGAAATGAAGTCATCAGCCTCTATATACAAGTAGCCTAGTTGTGAAGATCATGCAAACTTTGCTTACACTTGTATGAAAGATTAAACAAGAATATAAATTCTTGACAAGTTTAATTTAAGAATGAAGTCTAGAGAATTTGTTTTGGAAGTTCATATAAGTTATGACTGGAATATGTAAGCGACATCTCTAAATATGAATTTTTAAGCAAAAGTGAATCCCATGGCTGATGGATTAATAGTATAATTGAATGGGCAGTATAAGTGTTCTATTTCAGTTTGGTTGGAAAAAAAATGCTAAAAGGAGTTTTTCCTGTCTCAAGGACACAAGCAATATGATAAGTGAATTATTATTCAGAAACAAATGAAGGAGTTAACAATCTGAACTGTAAAGTAGTACAAATGAAGGAAAGTACTTCATTTGAATATTTCCCTGGTACATTTTATTTGTAAAACATTAAGAAAAGTTGTTTTACTGGTAAAAGAGAATTATACTCCATGTTCTGAGATTACCTGAGCATTCATACTACTTTTGACCTGAGTGTGAAAGATGATATATGCTGAATGAAGAAAAACTGCAGTCTGATGGAAGTTAAAAAAGCTTTGGAATTTGAGAAAAGGACTTGGTCTACAGAACACTCTTTATCTGCAGAATTTTTCTATGAGAAATAAGATAGTCTGGTAGACTATCTTATTAATGATAATAATGTTCATTTACATGTGGAACAATTAAGTAATAATATAAGTCAGTGTATGACTGATTAATCATCTATGATTATAAAAAGGAGATTCATCTTTAAAGTAATCAGAATGTCTCAGATCCAAAATAATTGTATATTTATTAATTAGAAAATTTATCTTGAATACACCTTTTGTTTAGTCTTATAAATAAGTATGATTTTTTTTATTTGGTATTAAGTTTATAGTCATTGCATCAATTGGATATGAACTCTTGTTCTATATTTTTCCAAAGTTGTGATCATAATTAGATATTGCTCTTTTTTAAACAATCACTAAGATTTTCATTAATAAGGATGAGATCTATATTTTGTTTCAATAGTTTGCATTGGAGAACATTGTTTTATCAAGGTGTGTGATCCAATAAATGATTTAATTTTTGTTATTACATTTTTTTGTAATGGATATTTTTTTTTTTTTTTTTTCAGTCTACTAATTTGCTAAGGTTTTTGTCAATATTGCAGGCTTTAAGTCATGCACCATTTTTGTACTTCTAAAATTTCCATTTCCAAATCTTCAATTTTATCTCCATAAATTATATTAATACTTGTGGCATCAATACTAATGTCTCTAGAAGCATTAAATGGATTTTCATAAAAGAGTGTTGATATTTTGATATTTAAATTCATTACTTAATTTTGTTATATGTTCAATATATACATTGAACATTACTTAATTTTGTTATATGTTCAGTGTATATAGTTTTGGATCAAAATTTATTTTTGATGACATTTTTGCTATATTCAGAAAACGAGTTAATTTGTTTCTCTCGAGGTGTGATTTCCGAAGACTTAATTTACTTTTCCTTGACACAGCACACATGATTAACGCATTAATCATGTGTGCTGTGTCAGCCATGTCACCAAGATGGCCCATATATTATATCAAGAACATTTCTTAAATCATCGTTTGATTCAAGAAATTTTCTGATTTCATCAATTAGATGATGAGACATTCAAGTGGTTAGCATTTACTATGCCATCTTACTTCAGTATATGTTATCGAATCAGAATACTTGTTATTATCATCTAAAACTATTTAAAAGTTTGTGTTAATAGTGCAGCTGTAATACAAATTGGCATTTTTGTCGCATTATCCAAAATATGTTTAAAAGGAAGAATGAGTGCAGAGCACTTCTTGCTGTGTACTACAGTAGTATGAAGCAAATTCAGGACAAGCTTTGTCTTTCTTACATAATGAGATAAGTCCATTGTCCATTATTTTTACCAGTTGTGACTGATTTCTGTCAGTAGTGACTAAGAACAATTTATGTAAAGTCATATTTTTGTCTGAAATAAAATTCTTAAATCTGTGGTAAATGGCCTCTTCTTCATTAGTAGAGAAAATGTTAACATTTCCTCTTTTACTGTGTACTCATTGAAAACCATTCTTATTTTGCATTCTGTAAGATGTACTGATTCATCAATTTTAGTGTAAATCATGTGTATACATTAAAAAAGCTGATAGGTACACATTGTGACCATGGAGCTATCAACCCATAGGGCATGGGATACTATTATATTCTTCTTCTCCCATAGTCCTAAATGAACCATTGGTCATTCATGGCTGGTATGTGATACTCTTTGCTAGCCTCCTCCAGTCGTCTCAGTCTCTTGTTCTTGATGTCAGTTGAGAAAGGGAGGAATTTGTCCATTTTTTGATGTTATCAGTCCATTTTAATCGAGGTTGGCCCCTAACCCTTGATCCCAGAACGATTCCTTCTAGGGTTTGCTTTGGAATGCCATTAGCCCTCTCCACATGTCCGAACCATTTCATCTGTCTTCTTCTGATGACTGTCAGAATATTTTCCCTTTTTCTCCCATCTATTGAGTCAATCAGTTTTCTGACATTTTCATTGGTTTCGTGAGCGGTATAGGGAATTCTCAAAAGTCTTCTGTAAGTTTTCATTTCGAAAGACAGGAGTCTCCTCTCATCTTCCTTCAATAAAGTCCAGGCCTCACAACCATACAAAAGGACAGAATTCATCAAGGTGTCAATTAGTCTTAGTCTGGTTGTGATTGCTATTTTGTTATCTCCCCACAATGGTTTTAACTTCTGTAGGACTATGGTTGCCTTAGCAATTCGGTATTTAATGTCGGTTTTTGAACGACCATCTTGACTCAACGTGCTTCCTAGATAAGTGAACTTTTTTACATTCTCAATTTGTTTATTGCCAATTTGTATCTTTAAGAATTCAATGTCTAATTTTGAGGTTATCATTGTTTTTGTTTTTGTAGGTTTATGTATAATCCATATTTTTTTAATGTTCCAAAAATGCGGCTGGTTATCTCTTGTAATTCTTCTTCACTTTCTGCCAGAAGATCGATATCGTCAGCTAAACATAAGTTATTTATTCTTAGTCTGCCAACTACTATTCCAGTGTCATATTCATAAAGAGCTTCATCTTTCATCTATGACATATTCCAGAAAACAATTAAAAAGAAGAGGGGACAAGATGCATCCCTGTCTTACCCCCCCCCCCCCCCCCCTCGTTCTGCCCAGAACGGTTCACTGCTGTAATTTTTAATTTCAGTTCTCATATCAGATGAGGAATAAAGAGATTTAATAATCCTAATGATTTTGTTGTCAATACCACAATGTTCTAAAATTTTGCATAATGCCTCGTGCCATATTGAGTCAAAAGCTTTTTGAAGGTCTAAGAAGTTGTGACAGATTATTTTGTTATGTTCTATGTATTTTTTGTCTAGTATGTGTATTGTAAAAATATGGTCGATTGTACTTCTGGACTTGCAGAAACCTGCTTGTTCATCTGATAGTCTGCTTTCTATTTTCTTTTCGATTCTTGACAATAGTATTTTTAACAGGATTTTGCTTGGATGACTAATAAGACTTATTGTTCTATAGCTGCTACATTTATTGCTGTTTCCCTTTTTAGGGATAGGTACAAGGACAGAAGTCTGCCAATCAGAAAGCCAAGTCTCTGTGTTCCATACGTCCTGGAATAAATTTAGCAAGGTGTCTATGATGATGTCACCCCTATTATATTACTGTTAGGTTAACATTATTACTAACTTCATATTGACAGTTTCCTTCAAGCTAGTGTGCTTTTTTTTCTTTCACTCTCTCCCATTCTGTGTAAGTGACCATACCACATTAGATTAGATCAGCTCTGGTTACACATCCCTGCTGAATGCTAACAATATCAAGTGCCTTTCTAATATTTTCATTTTTAATATGTTTCTGTTATCGATGCATCTGTTCACTTCCCTAATTTTTCTCAAAATTCTCACATTTATCATCTCTATTTTGGTCAAATGTCTTATTAGAAATTAAACATTTGGTAAATAAAACCCCACTCTCAGATCCATAAGTTACTACTAGTTTGAACTCTGTCCTGTATATAAACTAGTTGAGTGCGTTGGCTAATTTCTTTCTTATTCTGTATAAACTTATTCATATAATTTCCAGCCATATTAGCTTTTCTTATTCTGTTGTCTGTTTCCATATTTAATTTGCCATCATCATTAAAAATTGTTCCTTGATAGTCAAAATACTTGATATTTTCCATGATCCTGCTTATTTTCATAATTTTGTCTTTTTATTGTGCATGCCAAATTTGTTACAGCAGTTATTCAATTGAGTGAAGGAATCCTACAGATTTGTATTGAATTTATTTCAGCGTATATTTCAGCGTATAGGAGATAAATATCTCCAATTTTCATATCAAGCCTAATGTCACTTGTAATGTGATCCATTTAGATGATGAATAACAGTGAAGATGTGTTAAAGATACCAAGTAATTTTAAACCTGGTTTTACTCCATTTCCCAAGTAAGCAAACAGACTAAAAGTCAAGTTTGCGCCTGCAATTGATGCAAGTCTAACTGATCCCACAGGTAGTGCAGGACCAGGGCAACTCGTGGCAAAGGTGGAACAAGCTCCGATTACTAATCTTAATATTTACCCTTAATGCCAAAACACATCTCCAAGAAGGGGATGTATGTTGTTTTGTATTAAAGGCAAGGGGCCACTACCCAGACCGGTTTCGACCTTTATTGAGGTCTCGTCAGTGGGAGCTAAGCTAGAATTAGAAATACCAAGATTTAGTAGTACAGAGCTTGTAAGTATTTCGCCAAAACAAGTTACCATAAGGTGTTTTAACCTTATTAAATAAAAATCTCTGGAGGAGATATAAATGTAGAAAGTATTTTTACCTTGGGTATAAATATGTTAAAGATACCAAGTAATTTTAAACCTGGTTTTACTCCATTTCCCAAGTAAGCAAACAGACTAAAAGTCAAGTTTGCGCCTGCAATTGATGCAAGTCTAACTGATCCCACAGGTAGTGCAGGACCAGGGCAACTCGTGGCAAAGGTGGAACAAGCTCCGATTACTAATCTTAATATTTACCCTTAATGCCAAAACACATCTCCAAGAAGGGGATGTATGTTGTTTTGTATTAAAGGCAAGGGGCCACTGCATCAATTGCAGGCGCAAACTTGACTTTTAGTCTGTTTGCTTACTTGGGAAATGGAGTAAAACCAGGTTTAAAATTACTTGGTATCTTTAACATATTTATACCCAAGGTAAAAATACTTTCTACATTTATATCTCCTCCAGAGATTTTTATTTAATAAGGTTAAAACACCTTATGGTAACTTGTTTTGGCGAAATACTTACAAGCTCTGTACTACTAAATCTTGGTATTTCTAATTCTAGCCTAGCTCCCACTGACGAGA
The DNA here is from genome assembly GCF_054136105.1 of Typopeltis vanoorti. NCBI lineage: Eukaryota > Metazoa > Arthropoda > Arachnida > Uropygi > Thelyphonidae > Typopeltis > Typopeltis vanoorti. The sequence continues at coordinate 2,200,358 of NC_143572.1, read as the reverse complement.
CCTCAATAAAGGTCGAAACCGGTCTGGGTAGTGGCCCCTTGCCTTTAATACAAAACAACATACATCCCCTTCTTGGAGATGTGTTTTGGCATTAAGGGTAAATATTAAGATTAGTGATCGGAGCTTGTTCCACCTTTGCCACGAGTTGCCCTGGTCCTGCACTACCTGTGGGATCAGTTAGACTTGCATCAATTGCAGGCGCAAACTTGACTTTTAGTCTGTTTGCTTACTTGGGAAATGGAGTAAAACCAGGTTTAAAATTACTTGGTATCTTTAACATATTTATACCCAAGGTAAAAAGACTTTCAACAGTGAAGATGGAGTGCATCCCTGTCTTACACTTCATTTTACATTAGATCATCTTTCTTTACCTCCATTAATTTTAACTGCTGACTTAAGTTGCTGAATTTTTCTCATATTTATAGACAATAGTTAACTAGAAATAATCATATGTATCTTTCCCAATTATGTTATGCATAATTGGGAAAGATATGATGTCTTACAAAATGCTTAACTTTTCTTACCCCTTATCTTTAGCATCATTAAGAACTCAAACATCAGCATATTTGATCATGCAGTAATGGCGTGTAACAATGTAACCTGATTCAATATCTATTTTATTGTTAATTGAAGCAGATAGTTTCTGTTCTGATGATACTGAATATCTGGCTGAAATATCAGTAGTGGGTACAAATGGTGATTAATTTTATATTTATTCTATACTTAATCTGTTATTATATTTTGTGAAATAATAAAGAAGTAGTCAAGTAATAAATGCTCCAGAAAAACCCATTTTATACAGTTGCAGTAAATAGTAATCCGTTTTTTATGTGGAGTCTATATATTAGTTTAGTATACTTGTAGTCGTAATGAAGACATATGTAATGAGGTACACTTTTTAATGATTTTATTTATTCATGCAAAAGGGGAAATTACAATTGAAAGTGCTTTTAATTTTTATTTGTTGCTTATATCAAGAAGTGTATTTTATTCCTTTAGGTTTTTCAGCCTCCACCAGATGGCACCAGATTATGTATTATAGCAACAAATGTTGCAGAGACTTCACTAACTATACCAAATATTAAATATGTGGTTGACACAGGCTTGGTATGTCAATTCAGTTTAGTTACAAATATTACTTCACATCTTTCATGCAAAGTTTTGTTTATAGTGTATTTATTCTATTTATATTCTTACCAGTGTTATAATTTATACTAAATATATATATATCTCATTGGATGGATTTATTATTATTATTAGAGAAGTTAGAAACAAATATCTTGATTCTACATGTCCTTATTAAGATGTTTTCTTAACTATATATTCTTCCTTATTGGTAGTTTGCTCTTGCCAGCAGAAGGAATATTGGGATTTTGCTAGTTTTTACCTCCAGCAACTACTTCTTAACATTTTTGAAACATTGAAGAGACACATTGAAAAATGTAAAACTCAGTGGATGTATATATGAGTATAGTAAATTCCAAAACATTTCATTGATAGAACTGCAATTGTAGAAAAAAGAAAGGCCATTTTTTTATTTCTAAAGGATTATTTGAAACTGTTTGATCACCAGTTATGTTTGATCATCACTTTCCATTCACATAATATGTGACTAAGAAATAATGATCCATTTGCATGTTATGTGATAATCAAGTATGGTTGCATTCATTTATCAAAGATCTGGGAGACTATCATTTTAAGACCTAAGCTGGATTTCTCTAAATTAATTTTGTAGTTATCCAATATTCATAGAGGGTGCCATGTAAGGACATTAGGTGTCAGTTACAATTTAAATTGTTTCTACAATTACTTAGTTTAATGGTGTATGCTTGTCACAGTTACCATTGTGCTCTGATGATGCTGGGTAGATGCTGCAACCACAGGTTTTTGGTTCAAATCCTTTGGTGGCACAGATTTTTTGAAAGTCTTTTGACAGTAGATGATATATATTGTCCAGTGTGTGTGAGACTTTCACCTTGCTTATTGAAATGAAATATCAGTGACTTTAATAAATGTATTTTTTCCCTCTTGGTGTTGGTTATAATGTTAAGCATTATTAAGAATTATGAACAATACCTAAGCCTTTCTTTACATATTAAACTTCATTTTCACATTGCTGCTATATGCCATCTACTGCTCACAACACCATCTATTTTCTCACTAATAGTATTTTTTAATCTGTAAATTGCATGTGTTCTCTGCCCAGTTTGCTTGTACAGGAAAAACCTCAAAGGGTACAGTGTCCTGTCATTCTTCCAGTTGCAATATGAAGGTGCTTCAAGGAGTGGAAAGAAAAGATGCAAGCCTGGTTAGCTGGCATCTCTTCTGTTGGTGGATAGCTGCTCTGCAAACATAGGTTTTTGATTCAAATCCTTTGGTGGCACAGATTTTTTGAAAGTCTTTTGACAATAAATTATATATATTGTCCAGTGTGTGAGACTTTCACCTTGTTTATTGAAGTCCTAAAGTACTAATGTGTAGTCTCTAAAGCAGGGCTCTCAGATCTGTAAGTTTTTCACTTAGTCAAAAAGTGAATTATATTTGATGAGAAATCATATTCTTGTTTTTATCCTTTACCCAAGCTTGAGGAAACATATTTGTATATGATTATATTCACAACAGGGCTATTTAAATATATATAGGGTCTTAATTTCACATCAGATTCCCTAAATATCTCATCATGCACAGTACACCCTCTTTCAGATGTGTATTCTGCCATGCATTTATGAGATACTGAGCCTCTATATGTGTGGCCTAGTTGTAAAGACGAATGTGCAAACATTTTTTTCACATTTGGGTAAAGGATTAAAATAAGAATACAGTTTCTTCTTGAGTATAATTCACTTTCTGTTTAGTGAAAAACCTGTTGTAGATAATCAGGAAATACTAAGCTTTCAGTTGAGGAATCAGAACTTCACTTATCTCACATACTGGATCTTATAACCTTCAGTTCTGCTATGACACTAAACTACTACAATGTTTACATCCTTTTATGGGTAGGAAAACTCAAGAAAGGCTGTAAACTTCTGGTAATTTACATGAAAGCCTACTTAGGAAAGTATTAAGGATACTTGATTATCACCATGTTGCTGGATTACAGTTGGAACTTAAAATACCAGAGCATCCCATTCTAAAACATCTGCAAAATTGTCATTTAAAGACAAAAAAAAAAAAAAATTCTGATTTAACATCATCATTATCATCATCATCATCAAATTCCTGCCATGTAACCTCAAGGGGTGTACAGGATATGATAGTACTACATGAAAAATTTACATCATTACTAAAATCCTATCTACAATTTTCCTCCAAATCAGTCTGTTACCTGTCAAGACTCCAACATTATCAGATCTTATATTTCTATCGTCTAAGGCACTTTGTACCGTATCAATCCACCTATATCTTGGTCTTCCTCTGGGTCATTTTGCTGCCAACCTGGCAGAGAACACTTGCTTTGCTAATCTTTCCTCGCCCATTCTGTTTAAGTGACCATACCACCTGAGATTAGCTCTGCTAACGCATTTCTGGATGCTGACAATGTAAAGTTCTTTCCTAATATCCTCGTTTTTAATATGATATTGCCATTGCAGCCATCTGTTCATGCCTCTAATCTTTCTCAGGACTCTCATATCTGCAGTCTCTAGTCTTTTGTCAAGTGTTTTACTTCTGACCCAGCTCTCAGATCCATAAGTTAAAACTGGTTTGAACACTGTCTTGTATACAGCTAATTTAGTGTTCCGACTAATTTCTCTCTTATTCCATGTGAATTTATTCAATTGACTTCCCACCATACCAGCTTTGCTGATTCTGTTGTCTATTTCTATATTTAATTTACCATCTTCAGTAAAAATTGTGCCTAAGTAGCTGAAATGTTTTACTTGTTCCACAGGTTCTCCATTCACAACACAGTTGACATTTTCAATGATTCTGCCTATTTTCATTGTCTTTGTCTTTTTATTGCTGACCTTCATACCATATCTATTACAACAGTTATTCAATTTAGTCAGAGAATCTTGCAGACTTGTAGTGGATTTATTTAGAAGTATAACATCGTCTGCATAAAGCAAAGAGCTGACATTAATATCTCCAATTTTGATATCATGTTTAATACCACTTTCCTTCATAATGTGATCCATATAGATAATGAATAACAGAGAGGATAATGTACATCCTTGTCTCACACCAGATTTAACATTAAACCATCTTCCTGTACGTCCTTCAATTCTAACTGCTGACTTACAACTCAAATAAAGACTAAGTATTGCTTGATACAATGCCCCATTGACACCATATAACTGCAACGTATTGAATAGCTTCTCTCTTGGCACCTTGTCATATGCCTTTTCCAAATCGACAAAACTTAAATACAGATCTTTGTTATATTCCCATGCTTTCTCGACTATTTGTCATAAAGTGAAGATCTGATCCTGACAGCCTCTATTTGGCCTGAATCCAGCTTGTTCTTCACCAAGCTTTTCTTCCACAATTCTTCTCAACCGTTTCTCAAGTATACTTGCATAGATCTTGCCAGGAACACTCAGTAGGGAAATACCTCTGTAATTCTCACATTCAGTTTTATTTCCCTTTTTATATATGGGTACTGTGAGAGCTCTACTCCAATCATCGGGAATTCGTCCCTCTGTCCAGGCTTTCTGAACTATGTAGTGTAGCCATTGTAAGACTTTTATACCACCATACTTCACCATTTCTGGTTGAATATCATCTACTCCTGCTGCCTTTCCACATTTTAAGCTTTTGATGGCTTTTTCTACTTCAAGTATGGATATGTATTCCTGACTGCAGCCTGGTCAGTGTTTTTTTACCACTGTGCTGTCATCACTGCTTGTTTCATTTAGCAGTTTTTCAAAATAATTACTCCATATACTTCAAGGATATCTTTTTCTCCCGTTTTCATGTCACCTTTATCATCTCTAACTCCTTTTACAGCACTCTTTCCTCCATTCCTAAGCTTCTTCAACAACCTACAGAATATTTTGCCACCTTCTTGATATTTATTTTCTATATTCTTGCCAAAGTCCTCCCATGACTTTTGTTTAGCTAGTTTTAAACAGTGTTTAGCATTCTTGCATTTGTCTCTATATTCTCTAAGAGCACAAGCTGACTTATTTGACAGGAACTTTTGATATGCTTTCTTCTTTTCCTTCACTGCCTCTTTAACTTCCTGTGTCCACCAGGGAGTTCTGATTTTTTTATCCTTGCACACAACCTCACTACATGCCTCTCTGGCAGAATCAATCATTGTTTTCTTCAGAGTTATGCCACTGAATCTCTAATGTTTGATTCCTGTTCTCAAACGCTTTCATTTTTTCTTCAATAAACTTTGTGTATTTTAGTCTACAGTTCACATCTGAGAGCTGCTCAACTTTTATTCGCTTTAAAACTTTCTTACATGTTATTCTTTTGAATATGAAATTCAATTTTATCCTGCTCAAGACTAAATAGTGATCACTTCCAATTTCAAATCCTCTGTACACTCTGGTCTCCTGCATCAGGGGAAAAACATCTCTATCAACAATAACATGGTCAATGAGACTGTTCTTATTCCTTGCCTCTTCTCTCCATGTGAATTTGTGCATATTTTCATGTTGGAACATTGTGGTAGTAATACTACTCCATGTCCTGAGTATAAATCTAATAGGTATTTGCCATTATTATTAGTTTTGCTTTTTTCTCCAAAAGGAAATGCTTGACAATCATTTCCTACTCTGCTATTTAGATCTCCAACAAGGACCAACTTTTCCTTTTTCATTGTGTGAGTTGCTTTCTCTAAAGCCTGAAAAAATTCCTCCGCTTGTATCATAGTAGAACCTTCTGTGGGACCATAGGCACAAATAAGTCTCATTGTCCAGTTCCCCATTCTGATATTTGTCCACATCACTCTACTTGATATTGCCTGCCATTCAAGAAGATTAACCTCGTAATTAGTGTTGAATACTATAGCTACTCCTTCTTTTCCCTGATTGTTATTGCCTGAATAGAACATTATGCATTTATTACTGAGAAAGGTACTTATCCAATTCCTCAGCTAGCTCCATTTCTTTGCCAATCATGCTTCTTATGTTCATAGTACCAGATATTCTCTCTCTTTCTCCCCCCCCCCCCTGCTTCTTCCCTCTCTCTATCTCTCCCTCTCTCTCTCTCTCTCTCTCTCTCTATATATATATATATATATATTATTAGGGGTATTTACTCGGATTGTAGACATTTTTATATTAGAATTTTACTAACTAGAAACACCGAATAAGACAGAAACTTTAATTAGAACAAACCTAGTTTCGTCGGAATGCCGACTTCTTCAGGTGTACATATTATCACGAAAAAACTGGAAAGTTAGCAAGATAAAAAATGAACTTCTCATATAAACAAGTTAGTAACAACTGTGAAGTTTGAACTGGCGTCCGCTTGACAGGTCTAGCGTGAGGTGTTTGTGAGTGGGAACTATCTCAAGAATGCTAAAATTGAATTACTGCACTGTGCGAATCAGGTTAGCTATAACTTAAATCACTGTTAATGTTGGAGGGGTCCAGAACTATTTCTTTCGATTGTAAGATGCATCTTTCTAGTTCATCAAGGCATTTATGGATATTTGTAGTAAGATTCCTGTCTATCTGGTGTTGACTCTCTTCTAAATTTTATGTGTTCTAAATCTTCTAAATTGTTAGCCATCATTAGATTTTATATCTAAGGTAAAAAATTTACTACTCAAGGAGTCTGACAGAATGGTCAGTTTTGATATTGTCTCTCTCTCTCTCTTTACAAATGTTCCTACCGAAGAAGTCCTCAATCTCCTAAAAAACAAACTCTCCAAAAAAAAAAAAAAATTCTCCTTATTAATGCTTTCTGTAAACTCCGGCTATTTCTTATTTGAAAGAAAAATCATTAAACAAACCAGTGGCTTAGCTATGGGAAGCCCTTTTTCTCCAGTGTTAGCAAACATTTTTGGTGATGACTCCAAGATAAAGGCAATTTCTAGTGCTACACTAAAACTAAAACTGTGGCTTCGATACATAGATGACATCTTCCTCATCTGGGAATATAGCCCATAGAACTTGCAGACCTTTCTAGATCATATGAACAATCGCCACCAAAACATCAAATTCACATCGGATCTTGAGATGAACAGTGTCCTCTCCTTTTTAGATATAAAGATTACTTGGATGCCTAATTGTCCCAAATTTTCTATTTATCGAAAAACAACTTATACAGACAGATACTTACATGCCTCCTCTCATCGCTTCCCTCCACAGAAACTCGGAATTGTCACCACTCTGGCTTATTGGGTGAGATCTCTAATTTCAGAAGAAGAAGTACTTCAAATCGAACTTAAGCACCTCAAAAGTATTTTCTTAAACAACGGCTACTCACCTCAAAGCATTTCTCACGTCTATACCCACATCTCCAACCTCGGCAAGAAGATAACTCGAATCCTATTGCACACATTCATTTACCGTACTTAAGTTCTCTATTGCCCAAATTGGCAAAAATTATGAAGAAATTTAATATTAGAACTTACTTCACTACCCTACCAAACTTTGTTCTTTCCCTGAGTCAGCCCAAAGCAAAACATCACCAACTTCAGTTCCCAAGAGTATATAAAATCATCTGTAGTTTTTGGAAGCAGTATTATGGACAAACCGATAAGTCTATCTCACTATGACTCGAAGAGCATCAATGTGATATCTCTTTCAACAGAACCCATGCAGGCACCCTCTCTAGTCATCATTTTCTCTGCCAACTCTAATTTAGAAGTAGAGTCAGCACCAGATAGACTTGAATCTTACTACAAATATCCATAAATGCCCTGATGAACTAGAAAGATGCATCTTACAATCGAAAGATTGTATGCATGAACAATAATTTCAGTTATAGCTTACCCAATGCAGTAATTCAGTTTTGGCATTCTCGAGATAGTTCCCGCTCGTTAACACCTCACGCTATATACCTGCCACGCGGACACCAGTTCAAACTTGTCTATATGAGAAGTTCATTTTCTATCTGGCTAACTTTCCAGTTTTTTGTGATAGTATGTATATCTGAAGAAGTCGGCATTCCGACGAAACTAGTTGTGTTATAACTAGTTGTGTGTGTGTGTATACATGTGTATTTATATTTACATTATATAATTTTAGCATTCTATACAGATTTTGTTGCATTATGATTTCTGAGTGTTTGTCTTAAAACATGGCCCTGACATCTTCTGTCTTAATATGGATTGCTCTTCTCAAAATGTATTTTGTTTTTGTTAGCTGCTTTTTCTTCTCAAGTGAATTTGTTAGGCTGCATAGAAAATTATGAATAGGAGAACTTTCTGTTTAATTGTGATATTTGTTTTATTTCTCTGTATCAAAAAAAAAGTGTTGGATTACTATTAATTCAGTATGGCTGACTGCACTGTCATCTGATCATTATCCTTTCACAAAAGCACATTCTTAGGTTATCTGGGAACCTTGCTGTAGAAATTATTTTTGATGTTTTAATTTTCAGTCTCTTCAGATGTGTGTTAAGTATATTGGTGGTCTCGCACTGGCAGTAAAAATCATCTATCGCTTAAAAACATTCATAGACATCCATGTCCAGTGGGATTATCCACAGCCTGTTGATTGAAGAGTGGAGATGCTGTTTACTTGCCCAACTGACTAGTAGTATTTGGTCTTTTTCTATTTATTCATTTCAATTTGGTATTTGAAATGTTGATGAGAGCGCTTATATGACTACACAGGAACTAGAATGATCAGAAGATAAATGTCTGTTGGAAGTTGACAATAAGTTGGTTTCTTGTTAGGTGCCTTAACCTAGATTTGCAGCTTTCTAGTTTGCAACTAAAATTGCCATATTAGAAACTAGCAGACCAGCATAATCCAAAATGGTCCTCCATTGCTGATACAGCATACTTCTTACTACTATTTTGTGACAATCTGCAGAAAGCTTTCTTTCGGCTTCATTGTAATTGCAACAGAGCTTGCTGGAAATTATGAGGTGGTGGATTAAGTGGATGAGTGGTGATATTAAAAAGGAGCAATATAAAGCACAAGCAATAAGAGTAACTAGTATAGTAAGGAAGGCTAAATCAGATTTTGAGAAAAAATTAGCTAAGCAGTGTCGTGTCCCAATCTCTTAAACTGTCAATTTTGTGTTCTATACTTCCGATCTTCACTAAAGAGTCACGTGGTACCTTCAAGACACAAAGGGATTGCCTCAGGAGTGAGCCAAAACTTAAGTGGCAAAGTTCTTGAAATCTATCTTCTCATAGAGCTCTAGGAATATTTATTTTTTTTGCTGCACCACCTAAAACAGTTAGATTAAGTAAAGTTATCTTAACCAAGAAGTGATTTCAAGACGTACACAAGTGACTATTGATTTGCAGTTGTGATCCACAATGTAACCTATTCTTCCCCTCTCAGATTTGAACCTTTTACAAGTAGTGCATTGGATTCTAGAATTCAGACACTTAGGTTTAAAAAATAGCAAAGGTTTATTAAGCACATTAACACATTTACAATACAATTAACATTCATACTAAATTCCAATACTAATCAGATAAGATTGCATGTATCCTTAATGAAACAAGAGTATCAAAAACAGCATTCCTAATAAATCATTCACAAAGATGGTTATTCTAGAGTAATATTTTTTCATTAAACATTCATTATATATCTCATTACTCAGACTAATTCATCTCAGCTTTCTCTAAAGCATACACATTAAATTAACCTGTATATGAGCTAACTCACTGTACTTTCTACTGTTAACATGCTACAGTCCTGCTCTAAATAAATCAAAGTCCTCTATCCTTAATGTCTCTTAATTTCACTTAACTTAACACTATAGTAAGTTACATACATAGCATAGACAAAGGAAATTTTAACGTTACCATACACTAAGGCTTTTCATACTTGTTCCTTCAATTTGGACTGTCTTCTTTCGGTCGATCTTCCTTCTTGTTCACTTAGACGATGAGGTACCTTGAATTCTCCAATCATTCTGTGATTTCACACGATTCTGGCATGACTGACTTGTTCCAGTCATAACTGTGGCATTGGGCGATGTCTGTTACCTAGACTCTGAGTGTTTCCAAGGGCTGCAGATACACGAGCGGAGATGTACTCCTTCATCATACGCTTATAACATCGGCAGCACTTGGATGGCATTTCCTGCTATCGCTCACCAGACTCTGAACATGGCTTACTGCTGTTCCTAGTCCGAACACTTCGGGACAGAGCCGCTCATCCGTGCAACCTTCTGTCTGCCAGACAACCTTCGACCACCAGCCAAGGGAAGAAAAAATTTACGAGAGAGAGAGAGAGAGAGGGGGAGGGGGGTTCCTAACCCTTTTATTTCTATCTCCCCTACCGGTAATCGCTGCAACCTTCGTAACCCACCCAATGCATAGCACTTCACCCACGTGGGTCTCGCTTCATACCGTTTGTTTCTGATTTTCTTCTGACTATGCTCTGCCATGAGCATGCAACTGCCCGAGGCCACTTCTCCTTCTGTTGGCATGCCTTTGCCCTTTGAACCTTTGTTCATAATATTTTATGTAAGTCATTCCTCAGACAAGTATTTCAAATTTTAGTAAATCTTTGTTCAATTTATACAGTATTAACGGCCTTGCACAATCAAAAAAATTATTATTTCCTCTAACAACTGACAATCTCTTTTCATTATGCTAACATAATTTTATATTATATCACATGTATATAGCACATACTTATAAGCAAGCATTTTCCTACATAAAATTTTTGTATCTTATTTTTCTATCTGTTAAACGATGATAGATGTGGAATTCTTTAGGATTCCCACTTATCAAGGTTTAACAACAGCCCAAAGTAAATCCAAATGATTTTTTTTTTGTTGTTATGTATCAAGTAAGAGAAAGATTGATTATGTAAAGATTACATTACTCAGTGCTGATGGTAGGAAAGTGACAGAAGCAGAAGAAATAGTTCAGTTACTAAGTGATTAGTTTGCAAGGGTGTATCATCCTGGTCATGACTTTGCGGTTACTGATGTGACAGAGACTGGTATGAGAATTGAGGTAGGTGAACTGAAAGTACTCAGTATACTGAAAAGTATCATAGTAATTGATACTCCAGGTTTATAACAGTGGGTTTGGACGGTATGTCAGCTCGTATTCTATTAATACAAGAATGTTCAAGTGAACTGGCAGTTCCTCTGACGAAGTTGTTTAATCTAAGTCTCATCTCTGGCAAGGTTCTAAGGGAGTGGAAAGAGAATAAGATAGTTCCGTTACATAAAGGTGGTTCTAAGTAGCAAATTACAGACCAATTAGTATCTCTGGATTGTGCTTAAAGAATTGGAAAAGTTGGTTAAAAGTAAAATTCAGGACTGGGTGGACAGGAATATGATACTTTATAGCAGGGGTTACCAACCTTTTTGAGCTCTGGAGTACTTTTAAGATGAGGAAACAGTACTGGGATTTCCCCCCACACCACCACCACCAAGTCATCTTTCTTAAAGCAATCAGACAATCAAGATAAATTTATGTTGTGGATAAATAAACAAAAGGATCATTGTAATTTTGTTTTTATTGGAAAGGAACAAATATGTTTTAAACAAATTAAATAAATTGTGAAGAAAAATGGATTTTAATGGGATCCTTGGAGCTGCATATCATTGACAAGTCCTTTGTAGTTGGAAATATAAGATGATGTTGCAGCTTGCAGACAATCATCAAGATGTTCATCCTTTTGTTGTGATCTGTATTTAGATTTTATGATGTTCATGGCTGAAAAAAATGACTCGCACAAGTATGTTGATCCAAAAAAAAGATGTTATCTTCTATGGACATTTTTAAACAGGAAATCTTACTCTATCCATCAATCTCCAAAAGTTTTCATCACTTTTATATGACGTTTTTTTTTTTTTTTTTTATGTTGAGTCCATACATGAGAGGTTGATTGATCACCCTATAGTACATTAGTACTGTGTATGGGTAGTGGGTTGAAAAAGGAGGTACTTGTTCACATTTGATTTAAATGACTGTATATTGTATATACACTTTAATGTGATATCATTCCTGAGATCTAAAATTTCCAGTTCTACTTCTTTTGTTGCATTTTTAAAGTTTGTAATGAGTTCAGCAATTTCAATCATTCTTAAATCTGTAAAAGGGTTTTTTTAAAAAAAATGATAACATTGGCTCACTGATGCTGAACTGTTGAAACCTCTTGTCAAATTCTTCCTAAAGCACTTAAAGCGATTTAACAAATGATTCTGGGACAAACTCTCTGTTGTCAAACATTATCTTCAGATTTTGGGAACTGATTGAGAGATTTCCACTCCAAATAATATAACCACAAAGTCAGCTTCTCTTTGAATGATCTGACCAAAGTTATAATCATCCAATGCGTTTATCCTTTCCTTTGAGTTCCAAGTTTAGAGAATTTAATTTTTATATGATATCCATAAGGAAACCCAAGTCCATTAACCAAAAAGGATCACTAACTGCTTTTGTTGACTTATCAAATTGCAGGGATAAGTATTCACGTTTTCCTAAGTAATTTTTCAGTTGGACTTGCATGTCAAGGGAAAGTGAGCTCAATTGCCTTGTGATTGTTTTATTTGAAAGCTGCAGGTCTGATATCACTGTCATAATTTCTTGTTTGTATTTAAAGCTCTCAAATAAAGAATCTACTCCTGCAAGAAATGTCTCTTTTATCAATTCACCATCCTAATATGGTTTTTTCCTTTTTGCTATTAAGTGAGTATTTTACAAGAAACAATGGTGGTATTTTTATGCTTTACTATTGGTCTAATAAAAGCTAACTGTTGAGATGTAAGTTTTTACTTTAGTTTACATACTCTTTTCTTTCTAGGTTCAGAATTAACAGGATAGTTGTGGTCAAATGAGTGATTAGTCTTGAAATGCTACTCCACATTATGTTTCTTTATAACTGCAATAGAATTGCCACATACCAAACACATATTTGTCTTTTATATTAACAAAGCAGTAGGCTTCTTCCCATTCAGATTGATAATTACATATTTCCTTTTTTTTACTATCCACATTCATTTTAGTGGAGGACAATAACTGTTTAATACCCAAGAACTGCTCACAGAGATGCACTCAAACTCACTGATACTAACTTTTAGCTGAAGAGTAAAATTTGAAGAGGAAAGACTAACTGCTGTTAACACACTGAAAGCGGGCAACTTTTTATGCAGGATCTTCCTGCACTGATTTCCTACCAATGGATCTCCCACCAGTTTATTTCCTGCAATAAAATCAATAGAATAATAGAGGATTCTGCATGGCTGACAGGCACCTGCAGGCATAAGGTTGGTAACCCCTGTTTTATAGGATACAGCATGCCTAAGTAATTTATTCACGTTTTATAATAAGGTGACAGCAGAATTGGGTAGAGGAAATGGCTACATCATGATACTGCTGAACTTTGCAGAGGCACATGACAGAATACTGTATGGAAAAGTACTACATAAATTAGAGCAAATGGAATGGATATGAGACTGGTGGCAGATAGACATTAGAAATGTTGGAGTAGAATCAAGGCAAATGAGGGTGACTAGTGGAGTGCTCCAGAGTTCTGTACTAGGATCATTATTCTTTGTATATTAATTAATGATGTAGCAGAGGATTTGAAGGGGGGGGGGGGGCATTCAGTTGTTTGCTGATGATGAAAAACTAGGGAGGGCAATAGTTGATAAAGGTGATACAGACATCTTACAAGATTTTTTATATAACGAAACCTGTGGTGAATTCATCACTAAAAACACACATAATAACCATAGTAATGAAACTTTTACACAGATCTTTATATAAATATGAACATTTATATAAAGAAAGTGCTGAAGTCCTACTACACAGACCAAATTTAAACCACAATGATGTTCTTCCTATTCCTAAAGTATGGGAAATTGTCATACAAAATTGTGTAAAATAATCTTTATATATATATATATATATATATATATATATTTTATTTTTTTCAATTTTTTTTTTTCAGTTATATTTAATTTACTTCTATAACACGTTATTGCATGCATATTGAGATTCCATTGTAATCATGTGCCCTAACTGTATGTTATTCCTAGTATTGTTTAAACTATTGTACTGATGATGTCCCAAGATACTTGGGATGAAATATTTACGAATTAAATAGTCATTACTGTGGTTATTACGTGTATTTTTAGTGATCTTACAAGATGATTTAAATAAATTGGCAGTGTGGGCAAAGGACAATAGTTGTCAATTTGATGCTGTAAAATGCAAGGTAATGCACTTTGGGATGAAAAGATTACACATTTGCATCATATTGATGGTACTAGATTACAAGAAATTGATGATGCTAAGGATCTGGGGGTCCTTACAATATGTCCTGAAATTTCACATCTCCAGATGTGAAATTCAGAGGACATATTGCAAGAGTTGGCAAAATAGCTCAGAGGATTATTTGAATGTTGAAGAACACATTGACATGTAAAGATAGGGAGGTTATTATCCCTCTTTATAAGGCTATGATTCAGCCACATGTTGACTATTGTGCAAAGATTTGATCACCTGCATTTCTTGGGGATTGGGAGATGGTGGAGAGGATTCAGAGTTGAGTGACCAAGCTGGTTACAGATCTGTGGAATATTCCCTATGAGGATAGATTGAAGATGTGTGGGTTGCTTGCAGAGTTTAACTGACTGGCAGAGGAGAGGGGATATTATAGAAACTTATTATAGAAAGTTACAAAAGGGATTCTATAAGATTGACACAAAAGAATTTTTTCAATACATGCGGAGTAGGGGGGGGGGGTTACACTGGGAAGTTGTCTAAGAACATGGTTAGTAAGGATGTGCAGACTAGGTTTTTTACTTGGAGAGTGGTGAATGAGTGGAATAGATTGCTAGAGGTTGTTTGTGAGCACCCCAACAGTACATAAGTTTAAGATGTATAGTTATTGTGTTAGTGGATAGGATAGTGTGGGTCTCCCACAGTCAGTCTTTTGACTCCATGAAGTATCTGTATAAATAATAATAATTAAAAGAAGGGGATTGGCTATTAAGACAGCATCATAGGGGAGGGGGTACCAGTGAAAAATTTGAGAATTACAATCTAAATTAGAAGTAATGCAGCATCAAAGGGGAAAAAAAGCATATCCCATAAGTTTATGTTGTTATAGCTTTAAAGTCATTGGAAAATATGTAATTTCTAAAGAATTGCACACAAATGATATATAATTCTTGGAAAGTAGTTAATTATATAGATGAAAATTATGATCTATCTATATAATTATGATCTGGAAATTATGATCAGCTCAGGAGAATACTATCTTTGTCTCATGTTATCAGTTACTGAATAGAAGAGATATCAGTAATGTACAGCAATCTTTGAAAAAGTGCATAAATGAGGCAGTATCGGAATGTATCTCTAGTTCAAAGAACAAATAGGATGGGATGAAATGGATGTGCAACCTTATTAAACAAGAGAGATCCATAAGAAGAAATTGATGTTGAAGGAATATCATGAGAATAAGAGTGAGAAGAGTTATTAACTGTATAATGTGCAAGCCAGAAAAGTTATTATTTTGTGCAGAAAGCTAGATCATTATGAAAAGAAATTGTCTTTTCTAGCTAAAGAAAATCCAAAAGAATTTTATCATTATGCTGCAAGTAAAAGAAAGAATTATTGTGAAAGAATAATTTTACTGAATGCAGATGGTACCCTTGTGTCAGAAGCTGATGAGATTGTTCATTTAATGAGTTCTCATATCACTAAGATATATCAACCAGCTATATGTAACATGGTGTACAGTGTTACTACTACTACAGTGGATGAAGAGATAGAGCTTTTATATAATGAACTAAATTTCGAATCTAGGTCTCTTGGTTAGTTATATAATTGTATAGTTGCTGTGACTTATATTTGAGATATTTTGTGATTTGAGAGTATATATTTCATTTTTTTTTTTTTTTTGTGATGCTGTTCAGCTAAGTGATATGATTTAGAAGAAAAAAAAAATGTATATACTGCTTATTTTGGTTATTTTTATTTATTTATATATTTAAATTTATATATATTTACTTATTTATATATTTTTGTGCTTCAGGTTAAAAGAAGAGTTTATGATAAAATTACTGGGATTTCTGCTTTTATCATTACATGGACCTCAAAGGCCTCTGCCAATCAGAGAGCTGGACGTGCTGGCCGAACTGGAGCAGGACATTGTTACAGGTGAAACTAGAAAATATTTAAACTTGAAATTATTGTTATTGGTATAAAACTTTATTAAGATATGTCACTCATTGTGGTTTCCACTACATGATTAAGTTTACATTATTAATATAGGATTAGAAATGGTATAGAAAGTAGTATATGAAAAGAAAAAATTGGTGAAGTATGCTATGTGAAACATTAGATGTACAGTACATAAAGAAAAAAAATCAGGTGACAATTTACAAAGCAGAATAATCTGACTTCATAAATTAATTCGAAACAGCCACCTCATTTATCTATAGATTCTCAGGTGCTGTTATCAGATCTGGTATTCTTGCACTATGGATCTCATCCATCACATGCTGGTTAAGGAGGTTGTCCCTCAGTAACTTAATAAATTCCTTTTCTCTCATTTTGCAAGCTAATCTTTATCTTCCATCCAGTTTATATTCCAATAGTTGACATCACCTATAATGATAGTCCTCTATGTATTTGTAAGATTTATCTGTTTATTACTGTTCACAGTCCTCTTCAGATGCTTATGGTTAATTGCTATCCAGTTGTGTATTTTGTCCTGTTAATCTCATTTCAGATAGCCTCTAGCTCATTGCTTTTAGTATTCTTTATGGAAATTTCTGCTGTGGTTGGATTTAATTTCTCTGCAGTCATTAGCAATATTCACACTCTTCCTATCTTGTCTGCCCTCCCTGAATACATTGAATGAGTCGCATTCTATTCACATAACAGTATTCTAATCTACCTAGTAGATCTCAGTGATGCTAGTAATTTTTAATCTCACTAATGTACTACCAGTGCTAAGAATTCCTTGCTTTTATTCCTGATGCTTCTAGCATGACAGCTGATCACTAGGATAATGAGCATTCAGGTAACTCTTAAAATGTAACCAGTTCAAACAGGAAATTAGACCAAATTCTAAACCAATTCTCTCATCATGTTTCTGCAGTACACACTTTTTTTTCCTTGATAAAACTAGTCCAATCTTTCCTAAGGTTCATCCTTAACATACTATTTTCGTTTCATGATTCCCTTAATGCACCCACAATTTCAATCTGTTATAATGTATATATCCCTACACTCATGCAGCTACTTAACTACATTAGTTTTGCTGACTATTTACATTCATTCTTTTACTGAATAACAATTTCTCCATTCATGTGCAATCAATCCTACAAATACAAATTTTCACCATTCTGCACTTCATTTCTCCTACACCACTATAACTGAATTCTTTGAAATCCCCATTCTCCACCTCAGCTTTCTTTTGTCATACTGCTGAAAGAGACTGACAGTCTTGACTCTTTTTCTCTTATTTTTTTACATCATTATCATCATCATCAAATTCCTGCCATGTACCCTCAAGGGGTGTACAGGATATGATAGTACTACATGAAAAAAATTACATCATTACTAACTTCCTATCTACAATTTTCCTCCAAATCAGTCTGTTACTTGTGAAGACTCCAATATTATCAGATCTTTTATTTCTATTGTCTACAGCACTTTGTACCGTATCAATCCACCTATATCTTGGTCTTCCTCTGGGTCGTTTTCCTGCCAACCTGACAGAGAACACTTGTTTTGCTAATCTTTCCTCGCCCATTCTGTTTAAGTGACCATACCACCTGAGATTAGCTCTGCTAATGCATTCCTGAATGATGACAATGTCAAGTTCTTTATTGATATCCTCATTTTTAATATGATATTGGCATTGATGCCATCTGTTCACGCCTCTAATCTTTCTCAGGACTCTCATATCTGCAGTCTCTAGTCTTTGGTTAAGTGTTTTACTTCTGACCCAGCTCTCAGATCCATAAGTTAAAACTGGTTTGAATATGGTCTTGTATACAGCTAATTTAGTGTTCCGACTAATTTCTCTCTTATTCCATATGAATTTATTTAATTGGCTTCCCACCATACCAGCTTTGCTGATTCTGTTGTCTATTTTTACATTTAATTTACCATCTTCACTAAAAATCGTGCCTAAGCAGCTGAAATGTTTTACTTGTTCCACATGTTCTCCATTCACAACACAGTTGACATTTCAATGCTGACCTTCATACCATATCTATTACAACAGTTATTCAATTTAGTCAGGGAATCTTGAGGACTTGTAGCGGATTTATTTAGAAGTATAACATCATGTGCATAAAGCAAAGAGCTGACATTAACATCTCCAATTTTGATATCATGTTTAATACCACTTTCTTCATAATGTGATCCATATAGATAATGAATAACAGAGGGGATAATGTACATCCTTGTCTCACACCAGATTTAACATTAAACCATCTTCCTGTACTTCCTTCAATTCTTCATTGCCTGAATATAACATTTTCTATTTATTGCTCAGAAAGATCTCACCAATTTTTGTCTTTTTTGTTTCAGTCACCCCTATTATGTCGATCTGGTACTTATCTAATTCCTCAGCTAACTCCATTTCTTTGCCATTCAGGCTTCTTATGTTGATAGTACTGATCTTTAACTCTGGTGATGTTGAATTGGGGTGTGCTTTCAGATTTGTTCCAGTACCTGACTTTTCACTGTTCGCCCTGGTTCCCTGGTGGAAACAACGGGGGGGGCCTTATTTAACCGGGCGACGCTCCAGCCGAAATGAAATTTTGCCATGTTGTACCAGCATTTTGTATGTTGGTTTAAGCCAATAAGAATACAATTTGGTTGACTAAATCTCAAATTGCCAACCCATCCTCATTTGTTCAGTATCCAGTTAGATACCCAACAGGGTGCACCACGAGAAGGTGAGGATTGGACATTAGATCAGAAGCCCTGGTCGCTTCTCCGCATTCCTTTAGAGGCTATTCGGAGGTCTCCTCTCAGTTATACAGCTTTGACCCTTAAGCACCGGTTATTTTTTTACTTTACTCAATAAGTCTTTCATAACTTCTCTCATACTGTACTTATCTCCTTTCAAGTTATTTGTTTTGACCAACACAGTTATGTCATCGGCTTATTCTACTTGTTTATGTATAGCATCAATTATAGCATGAGTTTTTGCTCCTGGAAAAACATACTTTCATGCTTATTTTCTCCACACACCTTTAATCATGGAATCTCCTTATAATATCACAGCTTTTTTCATCCATTTCTGCTCTCTCAAAACCTTCATTTTCTTTTTATGTGTTGCATAACTTTTCCTACTATTTGTAAAGTGCTTTTTTAGTCTCCAACTCCTATATAGTATGGTGAAGCATTCACCATAGCTTCAGAATTTCCAACATCGTGCCATGGTCCTCTTTATATATATATATTTCCCATGCTTCTTTCTCACCTCTTTCACATCACTGTCTTGCAGTGTGACACCTCAATTCTTCTTTCTAGGTTGTGCCATTATCTGCTATGCCATTCCATCTTGTTTGCTTCCTCTTGCATTTAGTATTCCACATGTGTGAATTTGCCTGTATATACATAAACTAAAGTTTAATGCTTATAAGATATCAAAATATGAAGTAAGTATGAATACTGAAATAAAAGGAAGTATAAATATAAACCTTTGTGGAAGAAGGAGGGGAGAGAGAGAGAGAGAGAGGTCATACTGAAAAACTTTAACAACACAAAATGATGTCGAAGGCATAATAACAGTAAAGTGATATCAAGCATATATAATAATAAAAGAACTTAAAAATCATTTGAACATGTTCATGCTTGACATGATAGGGATTATGTCATTTGATACTCATCCTTGGAGCAGGATGTAGTGAATACAAAATAAAAGGAAAGTATAAATATAAATGATAAATTAGATTTAAAAGAATTTATGGATTATTTTGCATTATTTATGCATATTGCATAGAAAGTATGCTTTCTATCATCATCATCAAATTCCTGACATGTACTACATGAAAAATTTACATCATTACTAACTTCCTATATAAAATTTTACTCCAAATCAGTCTGTTACTTGTCAAGACTCCAATATTATCATTATCAGATCTTATATTTCTATCGTCTAAGGCACATTGCATCGTATCAATCCACCTATATCTTGGTCTTCCTCTGGGTCGATTTTCTGCCAACCTGGCAGAGAACACTTGTTTTGCCAATCTTTCCTCACCCATTCTGTTTAAGTGACCATACCACCTGAGATTAGCTCTGCTAACACATTCCTGGATGCTGACAATATCAAGTTCTTTCCTAATATCCTCATTTTTAATATGATATTGCCATTGATGCCATCTGCTCACACCTCTAATCTTTCTCTGGACTCTCATATCTGCGATCTCTAGTCTTTGGTCAAGTGTTTTACTTCTGACCCAGCTCTCAGATCCATAAGTTAAAACTGGTTTGAACATTGTCTTGTATACAGCTAATTTAGTGTTCTGACTAATTTCTGTCTTATTCCATATGAATTTATTCAGTTGACTGCCTTCCATACCAGCTTTGTCGATTCTGTTGTCTATTTCCATATTTAATTTACCATCTTCAGTAAAAATCGTGCCTAAGTAGCCGAAATGTTTTACTTGTTCCACATGTTCCCCATTCACAATGCTTTCTAAGCTTTCTAAGTATGCTTTCTAAGGAAATCAAATATGTTAGAAGGGAAACGATTTTTTTTTTCCACTTGTGTAATTCACCAATAATTAAGAAAAATTCTATAATTGTTTATATTTTTAAATTTCTAAAAGTATAGTTACACCATGAAGATGGTCACAAGTATTAGTTTTACATGAAAATTTTACCAAAAAAATCTTGAAATTGGTATATTGTTGAATGTGAAAATAAGCCTTACTACCCACCTGAAGTGGGAAGAACATATTACAGAAGAGGAATGTGTGCAAAATCCTACTATAAATGTTATTTAAGAAAATCGTTTGGAGAAGATAGAATTGAAAAATTTACTATAAATTATTAACATTTTTAATAAAATATATAGAAATATGCATATTCTGTGAAACAGAATGGTAGACAACTTTAAGAGTTTCAATATTAAAAAAAAAAAATTAATAAAGGAAACTAACTATAATGGAATTAGTTTAATGAATACATATTACAAAATAAATAGTAGAATATTGAATAAAAAATGAAAAGAATATAGTAAAAAATTATATTAGAATGTCAAAATCAATTTAGAAAAGAATGCTCTACATGTGATGTGTTTTATTTAAAATCACATATGAAAAAAAATATTAGCATTTAATTTAGTAACCTATTTTTGGTTCTTAGACTGTAAAAAACCATTTGATAAAGTTAAAAAAAAATCAGAAGCAGTTTGATTTGTAAAAGAATTATACTTAATATTCTATTGCAATCAATATTTGGCTTAAATCAAAAATGAAGAAAAGGAAATAAAAATGAGAAAAAAAATTTAGAAAACATTATATAAACAACTCTGTAAGACAGATTTATTCCTTGTGACTAATGAAAAAACAAACAAAGAAAAAAAAAAACAACGTGAACCTGCAGCTGAAAATATATATGCAGCAGACAGCAGTAATTAGCTTATTTCTTACCCAGTGATCAAGTATACAGAATTTGACTGTTAATTATGGATATTAAAACCTGAAAAGTTGAGAAAGAAATTTTTTTATATTGATTCTAACCTAAATGTTTCTTGACGAATTTTTAATGGAACTTGTTCCATTATAACATTTATTATACACACATATTCACAAGAATATGGTAATTTTAATTTCAACAAGAAGCTAACTGGTAATCATCAGTGCATCAGCATAATCACAATTAAAACTTTGTTGTATCTTCACCTTGTGATTATGCTGATGCACTGATGATGACCAGTTAGTTTCTGGTTGAAATAAAATTAAAAAATAAAGTTGCAGTAATAAAATTGCTATATTCTTGTGAATATATGTGTATAAAAATGTTACAGATGATTCTTGATTGTTTTATGAGTTGCCACCATGTCATATGAAATCAGTGGCTCTGTTCATCTGGTGACAATCCAGTCAAAATTTAGAAGCACACATAATGTAGTTATACGTATAGACCTAAGGATTTTTTTCAGAGTTTTAATGATACTGAAGATTTTTAACATTTGTTTATAATGGCAGAGAAGAAATTGCTAGATTTTTTCTATAAATATTAGAAGTGAAAATATAGTAAAAAATATTATCCTTAATAAAAACAAAGAATATAATAATAATAAATGGTCTTATATCGTCTATAAGATGCATACATTTTTTTCCTGACTGATAAACACTGTAAGTAGTTAACATGTTTACTTCAACACTGGTGGTTATTTTACGAAGTAAAAATTACCGTAGCTTTAACAAAAGCTTTTTTAAATTTAAAAAGTTTTTAAAAAGATTAAACTTGTGACTATGATATAATTTGAAAGTGCCAAGTTGACATCTGACTGGTGAACTGGCACAAAATTTTTCCAATCCCTGCACACACACACACACACACACACACATATATATATATATATATATATATGCAATATTAATACAATGCAATACTCTCAATAACACTATCCAGTAAATTATTTATCCCCCTATTTTAAATAAAATTTAGGTAATTAAAATATATGGAGCCTCTTTAACGCATCAGTATCAATAGTTACACTTTTTTAAGGAGACCTGGGCTTGAATTCCTGTCTAGGACACACAGAATCTTTATAAGAACTTATCACCTTAATATGAGTTAACCAGTCTTCTATTAAGATTGCATTTTCTTCCTGGAAACTTAGTTTTCATCCCACAAGTAGCATTTCTATTTGTGGGATAAATAGCACTTGAGCATTTTCTTGAATATCATCTATTCTAACTGTCTTTCCAAATTTCAGGTTTCTGGTGACTTTTTCTATGCAAGTATTGATATGCCTCTCAGATGGATTTCTTTCTTTATCTCGTTTACTCTCTCTCCCTTTCTATTTTTTTCCCCCCTTAAATGTCTACCTTTTATCTCATTTAACAGTTTTTCAACTAATAATTACTCCAGACTTTGCTGTGTTCTTTGTCATCTCTGATTACTTTACTCAGTTTTTAAGTTTTTTCAGTAGCATTAAGAACATTTTGGTGCTCTTAATATTTATCTTCTTTATCCTTTTCATAGTTCCCACGACTTATGTTGAGCTACTTACACATAGCATGGCTTTTTACATTTTATTTTATTATGTATTTGTAAAGTTAGTGTAAAATATGTTTATATTTATTTTAGTAGATACAATTTTTTCCTTAATGACATCCGTGTTATGTGTTCAATCATAATAATTTAACTCTCCTGTAACAAAGCTAATATTAATGGCAAATATCTGCTGGATTTCTGCTCAGGACATGAACTTGTTATTACTAACACCATGTTCCAACATAAAAATGTGCACAAATTCACATTGAGAGAAGAGGCAAGGAATAAGAAAAGTCTCATTGACTATGTTATTGTTGATAGTGATGTTTTCTCCCTGGTACAGGACACCAGAGTGTACAGAGGATTTAAAATTGGAAGTGATCACTATTTAGTCTTGAGCAAGATAAAATTGAATTTCATGTTGAAAAGAATAACTTGTTAAAAAGTTTTAAAGCGAATAAAAGTTGAGCACCTCTCAGATGTGAACTGTAGACTAAAATACACAAAGATTATTGAAGAAAAAATGAAAGAATTTGAGAACAGGAACTAAACCTTAGAGATTCAGTGGCAAGCCTTGAAGAAAACCCTGATTGATTCAGCTAGAGAGGCATGTGGTGAAGTTGTCTGTAAGGATAGAAAAATTAGAACTCCATGGTGGACACAGGAAGTTAAAGAGGCAGTGAAGGAAAAGAACAATGCATATCAAAAGTTCCTGGCAAATAAGTCAGCTTTTACTCTTACAGAATACAGAGACAAATGTAAGAAAGCTAAACAGTGTGTAAAACTAGCTAAACAAAAGTCATGGGAGGACTTTGGCAAGAATATAGAAAATAAATATCAAGAAGGTGGCAAAATATTCTGGAGGTTGTTGAAGAAGCTTAGGAATGGAGGAAAGAGTGCTGTAAAAGGAGTTAGAGATGATAAAGGTGACATAAAAACAGGAGAAAAAGATATCCTTGAAGTATGGAGTAATTACTTTGAAAAACTGCTAAATGTAACAAGCAGTGATGACAGCACAGTGGTAAAAAACACTGACCAGGCATGCAGTCAGGAATACATATCCAAACTTGAAGTAGAAAAAGCCATCAGAGGCTTGAAATGTGGAAAGGCAGCAGGAGTAGATGCTGAAGTATGGTGTTATAAAAGTCTTACAGTGGCTGCACTGCATAGTTCAGAAAGCCTGGACAGAGGGACGAATTCCCGATGATTGGAGTAGAGCTCTCATAGTATCCATATATAAAAAGGGAAATAAAACTGAATGTGAGAATTACTGAGGTATTTCCATACTGAGTGTTCCTGGCAAGATCTATGCAAGTATACTTGAGAAACGGTTGAGAAGAATTGTGGAAGAAAAGCTTGGTGAAGAACAAGCTGGATTCAGGCCAAATAGAGGCTGTCAGGATCAAATCTTCACTTTACAACAAATAGTCGAGAAATCATGGAAATATAACAGAGATCTGTATTTAAGTTTTGTCGATTTGAAAATGGCATATGACAAGGTGCCAAAATAGACGCTATTCAATACGCTTCAGTTATATGGTGTCATTGGGGCATTATATCAAGCAATACTTAGTCTTTATTTGAGTTGTAAGTCAGCAGTTAGAATTGAAGGAAGTACAGGAAGATGGTGTAATGTTAAATCTGATGTGAGACAAGGATGTACATTATCCCCTCTGTTATTCATTATCTATATGAATCACATTATGAAGGAGTGTGGTATTAAACATGATATCAAAATTGGAGATATTAATGTCAGCTCTTTGCTTTATGCAGACGATGTTATACTTCTAAATAAATCCACTACAAGTCTGCAAGATTCACTGACTGAATTGAATAACTGTTGTAATAGATATGGTATTGAAGGTCAGCAATAAAAAGACAGAGACAATTAATATAGGTAGAATTATTGAAAATGTCATTAACTGTGTTTTGAATGGAGAACCTGTGGAACAAGTAAAACATTTCAGCTACTTAGGCACGATTTTTAGTGAAGATGGTAAATTAAATATGGAAGTGGACAACAGAATCAGCAAAGCTGGTATGGTGGAAAATCAATTGAATAAATTC
Source organism: Typopeltis vanoorti (assembly GCF_054136105.1). Classification (NCBI taxonomy): domain Eukaryota; kingdom Metazoa; phylum Arthropoda; class Arachnida; order Uropygi; family Thelyphonidae; genus Typopeltis; species Typopeltis vanoorti. The sequence continues at coordinate 2,175,025 of NC_143572.1, read as the reverse complement.
ATATGGAATAAGAGAGAAATTAGTCGGAACACTAAATTAGCTATATACAAGACAGTGTTCAAACCAGTTTTAACTTATGGATCTGAGAGCTGGGTCAGAAGTAAAACACTTGACCAAAGACTAGAGACCGCAGATATGAGAATCCTGAGAAAGATTATAGGCGTGAACAGATGGCATCAATGGCAATATCATATTAAAAACAAGGACATTAGAAAAAAACTTATTGTCATCATCCAGGAATGTGTTAGCAGAGCTAATCTCAGGTAGTATGGTCACTTAAACAGAATGGACGAGGAAAGATTAACAAAACAAGTGTTCTCTTACAGGTTGGCAGGAAAACGACCCAGAGGAAGACCAAGATATAGGTGGATTGATGTGGTACAAAGTGCCTTGGATGATAGAAATATTATATTTTATAATGTTGGAGTCTTGACAAGTAACAGACTGATTTGGGGGAAAATTGTAGATAGGAATTTAGTAATGGTGTAAATTTTTCGTGTAGTACTATTATCGTGTACATCCCTTGAGGGTACATGGCAGGAATTTGATGATGATGATGAGGTCTGGAAAAGGCATATGACAAAGTGCCAAGAGAAAAGCTATTCAAAATGCTACATTTATATGGTGTTAATGGGGCATTATATCAAGCAATACTTAGTCTTTATTTGAGTAGTAAGTCAGTAGTTAGATTTGAAGGAAGTACAAGAAGGTGGTTTAATGTTAAATCTGGTGTCAGACAAGGATGTACATTATCTCCTCTGTTATTCATTATCTATATGGATCACATTATGAAGGAAAGTAGCATTAAACCGGATATCAAAATTGGAGATGTTAATCTCAGCTCTTTGCTTTATGCGGATGATGTTATACTTCTAAATCTAATTCACTTTACAAGTCTGCAATATTTCCTGACTAAAGCGATTAACTGTTGTAATAGATATGGTATGATGGTCAGCATTAAAAAGACAAAAACAATGAACATAGGCAGAAACATTGAAAATATGAACTGCATTGCGAATGGAGAACCCATAGAACAAGTAAAATATTTCAGCTACTTAGGCACAACTTTTAGTGAAGATGGTAAATTAAATATGGAAATAGACAATAGGATCAAAAAAGCTGGTATAGGAAATCAAAGGAATAAATTTATATAGAATAAAAGAGAAATTAGTCAAAACACTAAATTTGCTGTCTACAAGATAGTATTCAAGCCAATTTTAACTTATGGATCTGAGAACTGGGTCAGAAGTAAAATGCTTGACCAAAGACTATATATTGCAGATATGAGAGTCCTGAGAAAGATGAGGGGCATTAACAAATAGCATCAATGGCAGTATCATATTAAAAAAGAGAATGTTAGGAAAGAACTTGATATTGTTAGCATTCAGGACTATGTGAGCAGAGTTAATCTCAGGTGGTATGGTCACTTAAATAGAATGGGAGAGATGAAAGATTAGCAAAACTAGTGTTCTCTGCCAGGTTCCCAAATATTGATACAAAATTGCATAGAAAAACAGAAATCTGTCTTTATGTGTTTCATAGATTTTGAAAAAGCATTCGACAAAGTCAGACACACCAACTTAATAGAAATCCTTTAACAAATAAGGCTAGACGAACAAGACATAAGACTAATAACAAATCTGTATTGGAATCAGTCAGCTACCGTTCAATTAGACAACATTACCACCAGTGATATTAACATCAAAAGAGGAGTGAGACAAGGATGTGTGCTCTCACCAGTCCTGTTCAACATATATGCAGATGTAATCTTTAAAAAAGCATTGGAAGAATGTCCAGAGGGAATCGCAATAAATGGAAAGATTGTTAACAACCTACGATATGCAGATGACACCGTGCTAATTGCAGATAACATTATGGATCTCCAAAAACTCGTTGACAGAGTATACATAGAAAGCCAAAGAATGGGAATAAATATAAACATCAACAAGACAAAATACATGATCATCAGCAAACATCCAGCCTCATCAATGAAACTGACACTCAATGGGAAAAATATTGATCAAGTGTCAAGATATAAATATCTTGGTTGCTGGCTTAATGAACGGTGGGATCCAGAAATAGATATAAAAACAAGGATTGAAGTTGCACGGCAGTCCTTCATGAAAATGAGAACACTATTCTGCAATAAAGACCTAAACATGGAAGTCAGATGCCGAATGCTGAAATGTTACGTGTGGTCTATTCTGCTCTATGGAGTTGAAACATGGACATTGAAGGCGACAACCATCAAGAAAATCGAAGCCTTTGAGATGTGGCTATACAGAAGAATGCTAAAGATATCATGGACAGAAAAAATTACCAATGAAGATGTCTTAAAATCCATTAGCAAAGCTAAACATCTTGTACAAATAATCAAGAAATGAAAAACATCATATCTTGGACACATCATGAGAAACAGCAAATACCAACTTCTACAAACTATTTTGGTAGGAAGAATTGATGGCAAAGGAACTAGAGGAAGAAAAAGAATATCATGGTTTGACAACATCAAGACGTGGACAGGAAAGAGCAGTGCACAACTGCTCAGATTAGCACAAGAGCGCAGTTTGTTTGCCAAGATGGTCGCTGACCTTCGATAGAAGATAGCACAATAATAATAAGAAGAAGTGTTCTCTGCCAGGTTCGCAGGAAAAAGACCCAGAGGAAGACCAAGATATGGGTGGATTGATACAGTATAAAGTGCCTTAGAAGATACAAATATGAAATCTGATAATGTTGGAGTCATGACAGGTAACAGACTGATTTGAAGGAAAATTGTAGATAGGAAGTTACTAATGATGCAATTTTTCATTTAATACTATCATATCCTGTATACACTCCTTGAGGTTATATATCATGAATTTGATGATGATGATGAATAACAGATTCATTTTTGCAATTTAATATTGTACAATTAAACAACACATTTAATCACATGTTTAATTATTTATGTGCTCTGTTTATTACAATAAACCCCGTAATGAGTTGAAACCAGTACGTAAGTCTAAATAATTGAGTGATCCTGATAATTTTCTATTTAGCCTAAGCTCCACTTGCTCTTTTACAAGAATATCTAATGTTATTGATTTAATGAATAGAACTTGTTATTCTAATTCACTTTACAAAGAGACACATTTAAAAATATAGTGTATCTTAACAGTACCTGTTTTTTGTATGAAAGTAAAATGTGGGGATATGAATGTTGTCTTTATGAGTCATCCAGTCTTTTTCGACTGTTGGTGATCCTGCGAACAAAGGCTCTCCATCCCACTTGGCCTCTTGTCCTTTCTTTCAGTAATTATAAGTTCAAGTCAGTAAGTTCTTTTATGTTGTCCATCCAACTCTTTTGTGGTCTTCCTCTTCTTCTCCCTTGATCTTCCCCAACATAACTGCCTTCTCTAATGATTCATTAGCTCGCATAATATAACCAAAGTACATCAACATCTGTTTAGCAATCGTCATCTTCAAGGATCATTCTGTATATATTCTCTAAAACCTTTTTATTGGTCATTCTTGCATGGGATTTTTAATAGTTTCACACCCATAATTCAAATGAATAGTTTGCTTTCTGTCTTTCTTCTTAATAACCCAACTTTCACATCTATACACTACTGGAAATACCATTACTTTGACAGTTGTAACTTTTGTTGCCTTACATCTCTATCTTTCATCATATTTATCAAGTTTAACATCACTTTTTATCCCATTACTATCCTTCATTTAATTTCATCTTCATATTTGCCATCGTTTCTGATTCTGGACCCTAGCAAATCATAACTTTCAACCATTTCTATTTTATCTCCCTCTATTATAAATTCATTAAAATTGCTAGACGCTATCACTTTTGTTTTGCCTATGTTTAAATTAAGCCCATCTTTGTTATTTTGTCTTAACCAATAGAATCAGCTGCTCCAAATCTTCCTTAGTTTCTGCTATAAAGGTTGGATCATCTGCATATCTTATTTTTCTGCCACCAACCTTAATTCCAGCTGGATCTTTGTCTAAATCAGCCATTCTCATAATATATTCACTATAAATATTAAAAAGGTGACAGCATAGAATGTTGCTGTAATCCTTTTCCACTTAAACACTCTCTGTTTCTCCAAAGACTGTTTTTACTGAACCTTCTTGGTTGTCATACAGCTCTCTTATCAAGAGAATTAGATGTTCAGATATTCCTATTGATCTCATCACAATCCACAGTCTGTTGTGATCCACACAATCAAAAAACTCAATTAATAATCAATAAAATAGATGAATACTTCCTTCTGAAATTCTCCTGTTCTTTCCATAATCCATCTCAATGTTCCTGTACCTATCCCAAAGCTTGCTTGTTCTTGTGTCATTTTTCTATTCACATATGGCTCCAACCTTTGTTGGATCACTTTTAGCATCTTTCTTGCAGATATTTAACTGAATTATTTTTAGAGTCTTCTTTGCTGCTTCTATGACTGTACATTTTGTTTTTTTTCCATAATTCTTTTAATTCTCTTCCTGTCTTCTCCGAACTTTTTAATTTCTTTCCAACTTCTACTTATGATTATGAATACTGTATGATATGCGTGATATGAATGAACACTGCATGAATATGAATACGAAATGAATATCAAATGAAATGAAATAAAATTTATGAGAGCTCAAAAATATACACTATTTGAAAGAAGAATATTTTAAAACAAGTAAAATTAGTAGAAGAAAAGATAAATTATAATAAATAATAACAGATTTGGGCAGAACATGTAAACTGAAAGCAAATTCTAAATAAATATTAAATTATGAACCAGAAGGAAAGAGATAGACCTGAAAAAAAATTTATTAGATTAAAGAATGAAAACAGAACATTTACATTGTGATTTGTTTTATGGTGAATGAGAAATAAAGAGAACAGTCCATTCTCTTTATTTTTATTATTATTTTTTTCTTTATACCTGTTTTCAATGCTTGTTTTTAGAGATTTTTTCCAGTGACTGTGCACTGCCTCTTTTAGTTTCAGCTGATTTTATTTTTAGTGCATTATTAAACAGTATTAATGTTTTTCCTTTTATTTTGTCTTTTTTTATTTATTAATTGTTATTTATTTCATTTATTTATTTTTATGATTATCCATTCTCTTCACAGAAAAAATTTTCTGCACTTCATTGGCAATAGCCATACAGATGTTTCTTTTGTATTCAGTGCATCTACTGCACGAAATCAAATCTGAGTGTATTTAGTGTAACCTCTTGCAAGTAGTGATTTTATTAGTGATTGTTTACTTTCAACTTTCATTTCCATGTTTTGTTTGTATCTTTTTTTTTTTTTTAACCCTCTTATGATGTTTTTTGGTAAGTGAATTCAGCATTTTAATAAGAGACTTGCCATATAAATAAAAATTTAAATTATATATAGAGTGTAGTTTTATGTAAAGATTTTGTAAAGTTTAAACTTAGGTAATTGCATTCTAAATGTAATTTTCTCAGAAATTAATAAGAAGTTATGTAACTTCAGTAAGAATTTAAAGAATTAATTATCAAATAAGACTGAAGAGAGCATTCTTGTACCATGAGTGCATCAGTAATTTGTAAGTAGACTAAAATGTAATTGTAAATTTCATTCTCCCAGAAGTTATTTTTATATATAAAATTTTACAGGCTATACTCCTCTGCAATATTCAACAATGAATTTTCAAAGTATTCTGCCCCAGAAATCACACAGCGACCATTGGATGACCTGATTTTACAAATGAAGGTAATTTTTGTTTTCTATTTAGAGTAAAGCATTTTATGTAGGTACCTTCTTAAAATACTGGTCATAAAAAGAAAAATTACTTTGACTGATATTCCTCCTCAAGAGGTGTATAGTATATGGCAGTATTTCCAATTCTGATATCAGGTTTAATGTCATTCTTTCATAATGTGATTCATGTAGATGACGAATAAGAGTGGAGAATGTGCACCCTTGTCTTGCACCTGATTTTACCTCATACCATCTTCAGTTCTAACTGCTGACATATAACTTAAATATAGATTATATATTGTTCTGTATAATGTTCCATTACTCATTTAATTGTAGCATTTGAAAATTTTCTTCTGGGCACCTTTTTTTTGTGTCTTTTTTAAATCTACAACTGTACAGATCCTCGTTATAGTCTCACGATTTCTCAACTATTTGTTGAAATCTGAAAATCTGATCTTAACAACCTCTATTTAGCCTGAACCCAGCTTGCTTTTCATCAAGTTTCCCTTGTACAATTTTTCTTAGCCTCTTCTCTAGTGTGCTTGCATAAATCTTATCTGAAAAACACTTAAGAGAGAAATTCTGTAATTCTTAGATTCACTTTTCTTTCTTATTTTTATAGAGGAGAACTAAGAGAGTGCTTCTCTAATCATCTGGAATTTGACTTTCTGACCAGACCTTCTGAATTATTCAGCGTAGCTGCAAAACTTTTATACTTGCATATTTGCAGATTGTTCAAATATGCAGCCTTCAGATAGTTTTTTTTTTTTTTTTTTTTTTTTTTTTTTTTTTTTTTTTTGTATTTCAGGCTTAAGATAGTTTTTTTTTGTACTTCATGTATTGATATATATTCCTGTTGAATATTTTCTACCACACTCATTTCACTGCTTGTTTAATTTATCAGTCCTATAAAATAATTACTCCGGACATGTAGAATATCTTTGCCTTCAGGTTTTACATGACTTTCATCAACTTTGATTCCTTTTATATACACTTTCCTCCATGTTCAAACTTTTTTAATGGCATCAATAATCTTTGCCACCTTTGTAATATATATCTTCTATATTCATACCAAATTCTCCACATGACTTTTGTTTAGCTAATTTTACACAATAATAAGCATCAGTTTTATTTTTTTTCTAATTATTAAAAAACAGTTACTGATATCTATTTCAGATTAGGCTGATGTAATAGTGCTTAACAACACTTGAACAAAATAAGCTGTTTATATTTTAGCAATGATATACAGAGGTTATTTTGTTGCACTTAACCCAGTGAGCTGTGAGTCAAGTACGGTGTGTAGTTTCAGATTTTTTTATGGTAGGAATACTTTGCTTTTGTTCATCCTTGATGCATTTCATTCTTTCTTTCTCTCGCATAGTCCTAAATGGACCGTTGGGGCACTCGTGGCTGGTAGGTGATATTCTTTGTTAGCCTCCTCCAATCATCTCGGTCTTTTGTTCTTGATATCAGTTGAGAAAGGGAGGAATTTGTCCATTTTTTGATGTTATCAGTCCATTTTAATTGAGGTCGGCCCCTAACCCTAGTGCTTACTTTGGAATGCCATTAGTCCTCTCCACATGTCCAAACCATTTCATCTGTCTTCTTCTGATGACTATTAGAATATTTTCTCTTTTTCTCCCATCTATTGAATCAATCAGTTTTGGGACATTTTCATTGGTTTCGTGAGCAGTATAGGGAATTCTCAAAAGTCTTCTGTAAGTTTTCACTTCAAAAGACAGAAGTCTTCTCTCATCTTCGTTCAGTAAAGTCCAGGCCTCACAACCATACAAGAGGATAGAATTCATCAAGGTGTTAATTAGTCTTAGTCTGGTTGTGATTGCTATTCTGTTATCTCCCCACAATGGTTTTAACTTCTGTAGGGCCATGGTTGCCTTAGCAACCATGGTCCTACAGAACCATTGGTATTTAATGGTTCTGTAGTTGGTTAATGTTGATTTTTGAGCGGCCATCTTGACTCAACGTGCTTCCTAGATAAGTGAACTTGTTTACATTCTCAATTTGTTTATTGCCAATTTGTATCTTTAAGAATTCAATGTCCGATTTTGAGGTTAACATTGTTTTTGTTTTTTGTAGGTTTATGTATAATCCATATTTTTTTAATGTTCCAAAAACGTGGCTAGTTATCTCTTGTAATTCTTTTTCACCTTCTGCCAGAAGATCGATATTGTCTGCAAAACGTAAGTTATTTATTCTTAATCCACCAACTACTATTCTATTGTCATATTCATGAAGAGCTTCATCTATGACACATTCCAGAAAACATTTAAAAAGAAGAGGGCAAAAGATGCATCCCTGTCTTACCCCCCATTCTACCCAGAATGGTTCACTGCTGTAATTTTTAATTTCAGTTCTCATATCAGATGAGGAATAAAGAGATTTAATAATCCTGATGATTTTGTTGTCAATACCATAATGTTCTAAAATTTTCCATAATGCCTCGTGCCACATTGAGTCAAAAGGTTTTTGAAGGTCTAAAAAGTTGTGACAGATTATTTTGTTATGTTCTATGTACTTTTCACCAAGTATATGTATTGTAAAATTATGGTCGATTGTATTTCTGGACTTCCGGAAATCTGCTTGTTCATCTGATAGTTTGCATTCTATTTTCTTTTAACTTCTTTAGGACCACAATCTACAGAAGTTAAATGCTACATTTATTACTTTTCAAAATTCCTTACATTTCATTCATCATCATCATCAAATTCCTGCCATGTACCCTCAAGGGGTGTACAGGATATGACAGTACTACATGAAAAAATTACATCGTTACTAACTTCCTATCTACAATTTTCCTCCAAATCACTCTGTTACTTGTCAAGACTCCAACATTATCAGATCTTATATTTCTATCGTCTAAGGCACTTTGTACCGTATCAATCCACCTATATCTTGGTCTTCCTCTGGGTCGTTTTCCTGCCAACCTGGCAGAGAACACTTGTTTTGCTAATCTTTCCTCTCCCATTCTATTTAAGTGACCATACCACCTGAGATTAGCTCTGCTAACGCATTCCTGGATGCTGACAATGTCAAGTTCTTTCCTAATATCCTCATTTTTAATATGATATTGTCATTGATGCCATCTGTTCATGCCTCTAATCTTTCTCAGGACTCTCATATCTGCGGTCTCTAGTCTTTGGTCAAGTGTTTTACTTCTGACCCAGCTCTCAGATCCATAAGTTAAAACTGGTTTGAACACTGTCTTGTATACAGCTAATTTAGTGTTCCAGCTAATTTCTTTCTTATTCCATATGAATTTATTCAATTGACTTCCCACCATACCAGCTTTGCTGATTCTGTTGTCTATTTCTATATTTAATTTACCATCTTCAGTAAAAATTGTGCCTAAGTAGCTGAAATGTTTTACTTGTTCCACAGGTTCTCCATTCACAGCACAGTTGACATTTTCAATGATTCTGCCTATTTTCATTGTTACATTTCATTACGTTACAAAAATTAGCAGTATTAAAGAATTAACCACTAATGTGTTTGGTCTTTATTCTTTATAACTCTCTTATTAGTGACTTCTATTCCTGGATCATATGTTTAACTAGATTTAATATGTATAAGTCCTATACATGTTATATTAATATAAAAAAATGTTTCTTAGTAATATTTTATTATACTGATATTTCATTGATTTCACCTGGTTATGTGAAGCAAACACCTTCAGAGTGAAATGAATTACACAAAGAAACATAATAGTGTGACTCTCATGAAGCCATTTGCTTGGAATATGTATAAAATCATAAAAAAAAAATACTGGGCTGTGATACTGGAGTGAATTGAAACTAGCGTAGTTGTTCCCCCCCCCCCCCCCCAAAAAAAAAAAAACATGCTCCAGTTATTGGCTGTTTTATAAAATGTATAAAACACCTATTAGATTTATTTTGTATATACACAAATTATTTTGAGTCTGTCTGGACAGAAGATTTTAGTTGTCGTTTTTTATTTATTTATTTATTTATTTTTTATGAGACTCCCACCTGCTATAGGTTGTAAACATTTGGTACAGTTTGCAACTCCATTTCAAGCTGAACTTTCAGATCACTCTGTTAAAATTAGTATGAAAACCATTTTGCATGCTTGATTTTGATTTGATGCATTTTGTAAGCTAGTTTCTCACCATATTATAATACTTATCTTGCTAATTTAACTATTTCCATATTTATCGACTCTTTTATTAAAATTGAAAAAACAAATGTATATAAATAGATAATCATGATGAACAGTTTCATAAATTTTTACATTTATTTATTTATTGTGATATTTATGTACACTTAATGGCAATTTTTTCCTATGTCTTTGTTAAGTGAACTTAATATAAAGCAAATTAAGTGCTTTATTCATGACAGTTGATGACTGTTTTTCAGTAACCTCTCTGAATGATAAACACGTACAGCTACTATCATAAATATGTCTTAAATAGCATGCTATTCTTTGAGTGAATTACATAAATACAGAAATTGCATTAAAGAGATTGATTATAAGGATAGCATTTGTTTAACTACAATCTGTCATTCCTCAGATGCCATTTTGTCTTTTCATTAGAATTTCTTTATTTCTTATTTAAAGAGGCAGTTTGCTTTTCTGGTTGTTAAGAAAAGCATTAATGATATTTCTCAGTTGACACCTCCAAGGAGTTTTAGGACTCATCATGGGAGGGTGCACTACTTCTACTATACACAACTACTTACCATCATCTGTCCTGCTTAATCCTCCAGCTACATACACCACCACCGCCACCATCAATATGCAATGCCATATACTGCCACTACTACCAATAGTATGTTTTTGTTTGTAAATTGTGTGTGTTCTCTTGGGCTGATTTGTCTGTATGTGGGTTGAAAATCCGAAGTTTCCAGGAGAAAAACCCTGCTACCTTTTTTTTTTTTTTGAGATTGGCTAACTCACCTTTAATTGAAAAAGCCCACATAAAGATTCCTTTATTACAATGAGAATCAAATTCAGGTCTTTTTCAGTCAAAAGATGCAATGTCTCATTGTTTTTCCAATTGTGCTATGGAGGTGCTTAAAATGTAATGACAGGGTCAAAGCATCTTCCCTCAAACTGAGCACCTCACATCACCTTAACAATAACTCCTTGTTTCCATCCCACAATAGAGCATACTGTCTCACTTCTGGATGAAAATTTTCTCTGATTTTGGATTCTAACTCATTCTGTCTGATTGATGATCATATGTTTTCTCCAGAATATGTTATCATACTGACTGTATGTACAGTCAGTATGATAAAACTTTGTAATCATCACACCCTCTGTAAAATGTTTCCTCCAGGAACATTTGTCACGTTTTGAAATAAAATCTATACTTCACCAAGAAGATGCTCTGTCTCTCACTAACTGTTCACTCTAGCCTTAAAAAAGTCATTTGAGACCTAAATGAACAATGAAATAAATGGAAACAGTATACTATTGGCTTATGTGGATGACATTGTCTTCCTTGGAGACTCTTGTGAGGATGGAATGCACACTACATCTAATTCATTCAAGGCACTTACTCACACTGCTTATGAAACCCAACTGACAATACACCACTTGAGTTTTCAATATCTGCCTCACCCATCCTATTCCATTAAAGAAACACTTGAAAGGAACAAAATTTACCACATGTGAAGTCTTATCTGCTGCTGAGGACTGGTTTGTGCAACAAGAGAAAGGTTTTTTCCCTTAGAGGATTGCAAATGATGCAGCAGTGTTGTAACAAGTGTATAACACTTAGTGGTGAGGAAACATGTAGAATGATGTGTAAGTCACATGGTTCTACCTCAGTTCCTTCATGGTGATTATCACAACTTTTCAGCACACTCTCATAATGTGCATTTAAAGGACCTGTCCAGATCAGTCCAACTTGATTGTTGATAATTATATCTTTGATCAAGTGTAATGACCTTAACTATCTAGGAGTCAACATTAACAATTACAATGATATGCATCAAGAGATAGAGGAGAGAATTGAGAAAGCCAATCATGGATATTTTGCAGTTTTGCAACTCCTGAAGTGCAGAATATCATCAAGAAAATCCAAAGGAAAAACTCTTTAAACTATCTACAACCAGAATTACACTATGGCTGTGAAACATGGTCAACAGCAAAGAGAAATAATAGAAAACGTATCACATTTGAAAGTACTGTGAAAAATGTTTGGACCATCTTACAATTAAAAATATATGGGACTGTATGAGTGAAGACATAATGAGGAACTAAGAAATGTGTTTCAAAGACCCAACATCCTATCATTTATAAGAAGCAAACGAATTGAGTAGTTTGGTCATGTTTGGAGATGACCAGTTAATCAAACAAGTTGTTATTATGTTCCATCGAGTCGTTTTCGACTCCTGGTGATTCTATGAACATACATTCTCCATTCAGATCTGTTCCACGCCATATCTTTCAGAATTTCAAAGCGCATTCCATTTGCTTCTTTAACTTGATCCACCCATCTAATTCTTGGTCTTCCTCTTCTCCTGCTTCCATAGACTTTAGCAAGCATCATCATCTTCTCCAGACTGTCATTTGCTCGCATAATATGTCTGAAGTATGACAATTTTTGCTTGATGATCATGGCTTCGAGGGAGCAATCTGGCTTTATTCTGTCTATCTATTTATTGGTTTGCTTTGCAGTCCATGGTATTCTTAGTAAACATCTCCAAACTCATAATTCAAATGCATCTATCTTCCTTCTTTCACTATTTCTCGGGGTCCAATTTTCACATCCATACAGTACCACAGTGAATACCATTGCTCTCACGATTCTGATTTTTGTTGTAAGGCTAATATCTTTATCTTTAAAGATCTTGCTTAAATTTGTCATTGCTTTCTTTCCGAGTAATAATCTTCTTCTAACTTCTTCAGTACAATAACCATCTTGATCAATTCAGGATTCTAGGAGCACAAAATTGTTAACTGCTTCCATTTTCTCCCCATCTACTTCAAAATCATTAAGTTCACATGTTGCCATAACTTTTATCTTTTTGAGGTTAAGTTTAAGATCATATTTAGCACTTTCCTCTTTAACTTTCATAATAAGTTCCTCCAAATCTTCTTTGCATTCTGCTAGCAAGGTGATATCATCTGCATACCTCAAATTATTAATATTTCTTCCACCAATTTTAATTCCAACTGAAGACTTCTCCAGCCCTGCCATTCTAAAATGTATTTGCTGTACAAGTTAAACAGGTATGGAGATAAAATACATCCTTGTTGCACCCCTTTACCTATTGTGAAATACTCAGTTTCTCCAAGATCTGTTCGGACAATAGCTTCTTGTTCATAATAAAGACTCATCAGAAGGAAAATGAAATGCTCTGGTGCTCCCATTGTTCTTAACACATTCCACAATTTCACATGATCTACAGAGTCAAATGCCTTGCTATAGTTAAGGAAACAAGGTAGACATTCTTTTGATATTCCTGTGCTCTATTTATTATCCATCTCACATTGGCAATTTGATCTCTTGTTCCTCTGCCTTTTCGAAATCCTGCCTGTTCATCTGGCATTTCCCTCTTCATGGATGGTTCCAGTCTTTTCTGAATGATCCTTAAGTAAGACTTTATTTGCATGAGGAATCAGTGCCATAGTTCTGTAATTTTTGCACTCTCTTTCTTGCATCGCCTTTCTTCAATAAAGGTATATATAAACTGATATTTTTACATTCCCTAGGTCAGCATTTCTCAACCTTTCTAAGCCAGTAAAATGCCTAAAACAATTCTACGGACCACTAAGTTACAGAGGCGTGGGGGGGGGGGGGGGGAATCCGCCCAAGGCATCACTTTTTGGCATTTAAGAAATCTTGCCATACTGTCTATAAAACAGCAACTATGTGATGAAATGGACTTCAACAATGTCATCGATGATTTTGTGAACAGAAAAGCAAGAAAAATAACATTTTAGAATGTTGGATTACCAACATTTCGGAAAAACTGTACCATTTATAACATAACAAATCTAAAAGCATGTTTTGAATACATATGGAAACATATTAATTAATTTGGAAGTAAACAATTAAAAGTGTATCATCATTGAACAAAGTTTCAATTTTTATTAAACGAATAATATGATATAATTATGTTACTACTTACTTTTAATGAGATGGTTGAGCTTCTCGGCCCTTGCAGAGTTGCTGGATATCTGGCTCAATATTGGTCAATGTCAGTCGAAGATCGGCACACGCTCTAAGACGATTTCTGTATTTTGTTTTTATTTGATGGATCGATGAAAATCCTTTCTCACAAAGATAGATTGTAGAAAACTGCATGACAGTTTTCAACACTTCTTCAGATAATTCAAGAAATTCATTTCTCACTGAAGGCGAGATCCAGAATCGAGCCAAACCAAGATCACAGAATTGCATTTTAACTCCACTGTCATTTGAAAACTCAATTAACTGTTCTTTTTTCTTTCTCGTGACTGTAAGCCTGAAAAAGATCGTGAACCCACAGAAATTTCTTATAAAAGTTATTTGGAAAATATGTTTCAAAATTCCGTTTCAGATTTTTGAGGTGGTCACAAACTTTTTTACAGAAACTCAGAGTCAACAAAAATATAATTTTCCACTAAAATGATTCCAATGTTGGAAAATTGCAAACCGTCTGTCTTTTACATAATTAATCCATAAAACCAGTTTTTTCTCGAATGCCTTTATTTTGTCGTAGGCATCAAGAACAGTTAAAGAATTTCCCTGAAGGGAGAGATTTAGTTCATTTAATTTCGAAAAAAATGTCTGAAAGAGAGGATAGTGTTAATAACAATGCTTTGTCAACAAGGAGTGATGCAAAATCAGAATTACGTTCATTTACAAGTAATAAAACTTCGTGCCTTAATTAAAATAACCTTGTTAGTACTTTTCCCCTGGAAAGCCAGTGAATTTCAGAATGAAGCAACAGTTGTAAATAATCACTTCCCATTTCATCGCAGAGTACTGAAAATAACCTGTTATTCAACGATCGAGCTTTAATAAAATTAACTAGCTTTACAGTTGTATATCACAGTTTTAAATTCTGGTGGCATTCCTTTTATAATATACCCAATTCATATCCGGAGCTACTTCCTTGACCATAGAAACAACCCCACTATGCCTGCCTGTAAGGGTGTGAGCTCCATCCGAACAGAAGGCTATACATTTTCCCCACTGGATCCCTTGGTGTATTATGTAATTATTGAGAGTGTGAAATATTTCTTTTCCAGTTGTTCGGGATGGGAAAGTTCTACAAAACAGAATATCATGAATGTTGTTATAATGCGCATATCTTACGTAGTATATTAACTGCGCATCATTTGTAACATCAGTAGTCTCGTCTACTTGAAACGCATAATAAGAGCTCTTCTTAATTCTTTCGATTAACTGAGATTCTATGTCACCTGCCATATCATTAATTCTGCGAGCGACAGTGTCATTTGAAAGAGGAATCAGATCAACATCTTTTAGTAACTTGTTGCCAAACATAGTTTTTACTACATCTTTTATAGCTGGAAGTAGCAAATTTTCCCTGATAGAATGAGGTTTCCCTGTTTTTGCTATGGACAAACTTAAGAGATAGGATCTTCCAGTGCCTTGTTATTAATGGATCCCATGGCAAAACTATATATTTCCCATGACAAAGCACATCTCCTTGCTGACATAATGCAAAGCACATGTCTGCAAGGAGATGTGCTCTGCATTATGGGAGATACTGAGACAAAGAGTGATGAGATCTTGATCCACCTTTGCCATGAGTTGCACCACCTTACCTCAATCCTGAAGATATTTTCAGGCGCAAACTTTGTTTGCTTACACTTCGATAAAGGATTAAACTAAATTTATTATGGTCTAACCAAGTGCAAAATAAACTTCCAACAAGAGGTGAAAGCTTGTCTTTAGAAGCAAGAAAGGAGATTTTTCTGATGGGATGAAAGGCAACAAAGATGTTCAGTGGCTTTAAAACATTTTCTATGCATTCAGAAATGGCTTGCACACGAGGGATAGGAATGTGAGTAATTTTTTCTGCATTGGAAGAGGCATTTATACCATAACTGTTAAAAGCTTTTTTGATGAATCCATGCAGATATCTCCATCATCCTATTCAAAAGGCTGGAACTTAAGACCTTAATACATTGTGCTCATTCTTTATGTCCTTTAGATGAACTTTTAAGAAAAAGAATTACAACATATTAAATCCACCTTTTTATCAAATAAAAAAGGTGGATTTAATAATAATACAAATAATAAAAATAAAATAAAATAAAAATTATAAATAATAATAATGATAAATCCATCTTTTTATCAAATAAAAAAAAAGGTAGATTTAATATGTTGTAATTCTTTCTGTAAAAGTTCATCTAATGAACATGAAGAATGAACACGACGTAATAAGGTCTTAATAGTTCAGCCTTTTGACTAGGATGGTGGTGGTGAGATCATCATGGATGTAATGGTCTTATGAGTGTTCTTCTGAAAAAGTGAAAATTGTAAGCTTCCATCTGGTTGCTGATGATAACAATCAAACTCAGGTCTTTTCCAGTTCAAAGACACAGTGTCCTGTTGTTCTTCCAGCTGCATTATGGAGGCACTAGAAAATGCATACCAGAGTAATTTTTCTTTTGTCTGTTTCGGAATATTTTAATTATTATTCTAAAAGGGCTTAGCCTTATCTTTCTGCTTTTAGACTCTTGATTAAATTATTGATCTCAACAACAAAAAAAATATCTTTGTCACAATTTAACGTAGTCTAATAATGCAAATATAATTAAAAATAGTGCAATATTATCAGTAATTAGATTATGTAAAACTTTAATACTATCTCATTTCCTTTATAACTTCTATCTTTAAAGGAGTTAATTATTATATCTTTATGTGATGTGGTTTTTAATTCTAGGTTTTAGGCATTGACAAAGTAGTCAACTTTCCCTTTCCTTCCCCACCTGAAGAAGAAGCACTGAAGGTAAGGTGATGCAGTCAATTCTTGCTATAGCAAACACCTATAACATGTTTGTTTACTTTAACAAACTAATGAGAAGTTCCTAACAAAACTCTATCTTTTCAGTATTGTACTAGAAGAAATTCACTATAATAAACTATTCCAGTAGTCCCTACAAGTTTCCTATAGTGTGAGTTGACTGCAGTTCTGAATTCTGTTGGTTTATTGATTATTTATAATAAGCATTGAGAGCTGAGTTACGTGAATATCATGTACTGTAACTGACACCTTTGTGCCATAACTGGTTAATTTCTCTCCCACATTCTGAAAAGATCAAATTCTATTAAGGGCAATATCCTATCCTTCTCATCCATCTAGGACGGGTTGAGTCCCTTCCTAATGAGGGGTTACTGGCATATTAATGCAACTGGTTCACCACTCCTCTGCTGCATCCCCTAAGGGTGATATTCATGACTGTATCCGTGTGTTCAGAGGGCCAGTTTGCCTGCTTGCAGGATGAAAAACCCCAGATAAACTGGGGGGGGGGGGGGGGGGGCCTGCTGTTCACACCCAAGACCAGCTAACTTGGCTATGGCTAAGGAAGATTCTTGAGCTCCTCACATTGTCGACGGGAATCGAACCTAGTACACTCCTTCCCCAGGCATATGGTTGTGAAGTGCATAGCCACTAGGCTAACCGCATGGATATTTAGCAATAAGAATTTTGTAATCTATTTAATTGAAGATGATTTAGATACTGCTGATAGCATGTTTTTCTCTGCAAAATGGAAAAGCTATTCCCTAGAATATTTATAATATAATGTGCATACACACACAGCATGATATGATAAATCAGCTATCTTGTTGAGAACATAAGAATTAAATCTTCAATGAAATCAGAAATAGCATATGACATAATTCAAGTCATGAAATACTCTATGACATTGAGTGTGTGTGTGTGGGAGAGAGAAAAAGAAATGTCAATTTGATTTTTGTTTGATTTTGGCATAAAGATTAATAGACTGGTTAATTCACATTTTGTTTCTTATGAAGTTCTTGTTCAAAAGCAATATTTTTAATTACATAAATTTTGTTAAAATTCTATATATATATATATATATATATATATATATATATATATATATATATATATATATATATATATATATATACAGGGTGTTCGGGATAAATTTGACATATTTATAATTAATTATATTTTTCCGTAAGTTACATGTATTAACACACACTTCTCTTCATTTAAAAGTTTGGACCCTTCTTCATTCATATACAAGATGTCAGAAAGGATGGATAGCTGGAACCCACCTGAATCATGGAAGAGAATAACTTGTATCATGATGATTCGTGCCCGCCATCAAAATAAGGATATTACGACTGCTGCCCAATGCTCCCTGAATACAGTAAAAACAATCAGGCATGAACTAGAGACTTGCAATGGTGACTACGAGGATGTAGCAAGAAGAAAGATCCCTAGCAGACGATCTGATTGCGTTCGTACAGCAGAATTCCTCGCAAATCTGCAGGAACAGGTGTTGAAGAACCCTGGCATTGGAATTCGGGCTTTGTTCGTGGAGTTGCTAACTGTAGTCAAGTCCTGGATAACAAGGGTAGCCAATGGTAGGCCGTATGTATGGCAACAGGATTCGGCCCCTTGCCACACCTCTGGGAAAAGTCAAAAATGGTTGTCTGAAAATTTCTACGACTTCACCAGTCCAAATGTTTGGCCTCCAAACTCCCCAGACCTTAACCCCATGGATTATTTTGTATGGGGCGCAGTTGAAAAAGACACCAATCGCACTTCCAGTAATACAAAAGCCCAGTTAATGGATAAAATTAAAACAGTTTTTGCGGCCCTTCCCAGGGAGACTGTAGCATCAGCTTGTTCGAGGTTCCGAAGCAGAATTGAAGCTGTGATCGATGCTAATGGTGGTTATTTTGAGTAAATCTTGTTGATAGTATTGTAATTAACTCTGCCTGTAATGTTTTTTTGTCAATTCATTAAATTTAATAGATACAAAGAAGATTTTCTTTTTCCTTACGAAACTGTCAAATTTATCCCGAACACCCTGTATATATATATATATATATATATATATATATATTTATTTATTTATTTAATATGTTATTAAGAAAAGTATGGTATATATGCTTATGAAATACATATTAATATTTCAGAGAAGTTATTTGTTAGTTTGTACTTCATAATCAAATCCATTATTATAGAAATATGATTTAACTACCCTTGTTTATTTGTCATGTAAAACATGGAAAAGTGTACTGTTGAACTTGAAATATTCATTCAAATAAATTGGATGGGAAGTTTAAGATGATTGATATATTTCATCCATCATGGCCAGTTGGGTGATTAAGGGGAAAGACTGTTCCACACAAATCAGGCTTGAACTTAGTCATGTACTGTATTCTGAAATATCTGGTTTTTTTTTATTAATTTAAAAGATAATTCGTTAGTGTTCAGAATGATATATTTGATATTCAAATGAAGTAATGCAAATTCACATTTGTTATAGGCTGCCGAGCACCGATTATTAATCCTTGGTGCATTAGAAGAGTTGCCAAAACCAAAACGGTTTCAAGATATTAAGAAATGTAGGTCATAATGATATACTGCAGTAATAGAAAATTTAGTGTACTGTATATAAATTGCTCAAAATAATCTGTGGTTATTTTATGTTTTGATATGGAATTATCAACATATATCTAAAAATATACTATTTGATGGTAAATTTCTGCTGACATTACTAGAAATTTACTATTAAATAGCATATTTTTCCACATATATCTGATCAATTTTTTTTGTTAGTTTTTTTTGCTTGAAACTTACCATCCCAGAATTTAGTTTGGTAGGCTCATCTGAAGTTAGCCTGATGACATCAGAAATCATAACTGAGTCCATACAATTGTATTTTTAGTTTTTTTCTGAAACATTATTTAATAAAATTATTGTTTATTTCATTTTGGTGGCATAGGAATAGCTTAAACTGCTGACTTGAGAATCAGAATGTATACAGACAATGGAAGTTACTTAAATTTTGGATATGTCCTAAAATGTAATTAACAGATTTTGGAATTTATGTGAACGCTGATGTTGCTAAAATAAACAGATAGGACAAGAACATGAGCATTTACTATAAAAAGAACTTGGTTTGCACTGGCATGATGGGGTAATTCCATAATACAGTAATATCTCGATTAACACTCAGGATGTGTTCCTAGAAGACAAAGCTCTGAATGAAACAGCATTTAAACGGGATCATTTTAACACATAGTAAATAGGGATAGGAGAACACAGGACCTAGAATAAACAAGTTTTACTTTAATTTTAAATTATTTTTATATTAACTTTTTTTTCATGGCTCTTGGTGTTTTGGAATGATACACACGCAATGGTTTCAATTTGAAATCACCATTGGCTTTATTACCCAAAAGAAGGGTTAAACGATCTTTGGCAGCTTTGGTGCTCGCTTTTGTTCGCATGATATAAATGTACACTTTGGCATTCTCTTTCAGAAAAGTCCTGTTTCATCAACATTAAACACTAGTTCGGGAGGATAATTTCTCTTTCAGTAATGGCTCTTCTTCTTATTGTGCTATCTTCTATCGAAGGTCAGCGACCATCTTGGCAAACAAACTGCGCTCTTGTGCTAATCTGAGCAGTTGTGCACTGCTCTTTCCTGTCCACGTCTTGATGTTGTCAAACCATGATATTCTTTTTCTTCCTCTAGTTCCTTTGCCATCAATTCTTCCTACCAAAATAGTTTGTAGAAGTTGGTATTTGCTGTTTCTCATGATGTGTCCAAGATATGATGTTTTTCATTTCTTGATTATTTGTACAAGATGTTTAGCTTTGCTAATGGATTTTAAGACATCTTCATTGGTAATTTTTTCTGTCCATGATATCTTTAGCATTCTTCTGTATAGCCACATCTCAAAGGCTTCGATTTTCTTGATGGTTGTCGCCTTCAATGTCCATGTTTCAACTCCATAGAGCAGAATAGACCACATGTAACATTTCAGCATTCGGCATCTGACTTCCATGTTTAGGTCTTTATTGCAGAATAGTGTTCTCATTTTCATGAAGGACTGCCGTGCAACTTCAATCCTTGTTTTTATATCTATTTCTGGATCCCACCGTTCATTAAGCCAGCAACCAAGATATTTATATCTTGACACTTGATCAATATTTTTCCCATTGAGTGTCAGTTTCATTGATGAGGCTGGATGTTTGCTGATGATCATGTATTTTGTCTTGTTGATGTTTATATTTATTCCCATTCTTTGGCTTTCTATGTATACTCTGTCAACGAGTTTTTGGAGATCCATAATGTTATCTGCAATTAGCACGGTGTCATCTGCATATCGTAGGTTGTTAACAATCTTTCCATTTATTGCGATTCCCTCTGGACATTCTTCCAATGCTTTTTTAAAGATTACATCTGCATATATGTTGAACAGGACTGGTGAGAGCACACATCCTTGTCTCACTCCTCTTTTGATGTTAATATCACTGGTGGTAATGTTGTCTAATTGAACGGTAGCTGACTGATTCCAATACAGATTTGTTATTAGTCTTATGTCTTGTTCGTCTAGCCTTATTTGTTAAAGGATTTCTATTAAGTTGGTGTGTCTGACTTTGTCGAATGCTTTTTCAAAATCTATGAAACACATAAAGACAGATTTCTGTTTTTCTATGCATTTTTGTATCAATATTTGGGTACAGAAAAGGGCCTCTCTAGTACCAAAACCATTCCGAAAGCCGAATTGTGTTTCACTTAGAGTTTCTTCACTTTTTCTATAAATGCGATTCTGAATTACTTTCAAAAATATTTTTAATGTTTGGCTCATTAGACTAATAAGTCTGAAGTCACCACAGGAATTCGCTTTGGGTTTCTTTGGGATAGTGATAAATGTAGATTTGAGCCAATCTGATGGAAATTCATCACTTTCATATATTTTATTAAATAGTTTTTCAAGAAGTTTGATGTTATCTGGTTCGATTAATTTTAAAAATTCTGTTTGCACACCATCTGGTCCACTGGCTTTTCCTGTTTTACTTGTTTGTATAGCATTCTCTATTTCGCATTTCATGATTGCTGGTCCTTGAATGTTATCTTTTATATTTATAGGCTTCTGTCTAGTATCATTGAAAAGTTCTGTTACATATTTTATCCAAATCTGTGCTTTATTCTCTTCTTCTAGAACTATTTTTCCATTTTCGTCTCTTAGAGACACTATTTGCTTTTTCCTCAGTTTTCCGGAAATTTCGTTGATTTTCTTATACAGATTGAAATTATCATGTTGTTTCTGAAGCAGTTCAATTTCAGTACATAAATTTTTCATCCAATTTTCCTTGTCTTCTTTTATTTTTTTCTTGATGATGATATGTGTTTCTGTATACCTGGCTAGGTCTTTGTTTTTATACATTCTTCTAGTATCAATAAGAGAAAGAATCTCATCTGTCATCCATTCCTGTTGTTTTATATTATTCACATAACCTACTTCTTCAATACTTGTTGTTACGATGGCATTCTTTAAGCTATTCCAAAGAGATTTCACACTTTTATTTTCTTCTATGTTAATCTGTTGTAATCGCAGGTTAAGCTGTGTCTTGGCACTTTTATTTATGTTCGGGTCTTTCAGTTTTTCTACATCAATTTTCTTCTTTTGTGATTTTTTAGGTGATTTTAATCTAAGACGTACTTCTGCAACTATGGGATTGTGGTCTGATGAGATATCTGCTCCAGGATAAGTCTTTGCACTCTTTATACTATTGTGGAATCTTTTATTTATCAGTATATAATCAATTTGATTTCTGACAATGTTATGTTGGTTATCTTGAGGCGATTTCCAAGTGTACAGTCTTCTTGGTGGAAGTTTAAACCAGGTATTTGCTATTGTTAGATCTTCTTCCTGACAGAATTGGACTAGGCGAATCTCCTCTGTCATTTCTGGTGCCTAAGCCATGTTCGCCAACAATTTCTCCATCACCCCCTCTTCCCACTTTTGATGGAAAGGCTGAAGCAGCTTCAGTATCTGCACTCATCGCTTCTCCGGTGATTCGAATGGTGTAGAGATTGCTTTTTTTTTTTTTTTTAAATCTTTCGAGCCAACCTCTGCTAGCTGCAAAGTTTTTGCCTGTATCCTCTCTTTGTTTTTGAATATGATTAAAAATACTTCTGGCCTTTTCCATGATTATTGCCTGATTTAATGGCATGTTGTGTTCGGTTTCATCATCAATCCAAAATGGAAAGATGTTTCTCCATTTCCTCTAAAACAATGCTTCCGGATCGGGTTACCTTTGTTGCAGAAGATGTTATGGTTGTGGTTTTTGAACACTTAATTTTGTCCTTGTTTTTTAAAATCATTCGTATAGTAGAAGTAGACAAATTTAAAGCAGTTCCAATGTCAAATTGACATTCACCTTTTTCTAATTGCCTCAGCAGCTGTATTTTAATGTTGAGTGAAATTCTTTTATGTATCAATTTTGTTTTGTTTTAATCTTTTGTTGATTGGCTTTGGTTCGGGAATAATCATGTTATATACGAATCAAGGGAAATACAATGATAAATTGAATCAGTTTAAATTTAGTGCTTCTTTTAGGCTTTGAGTAGAACTGCATTATATCAAATCATGGAATATTTAGCGCTTTTTTTGGGTTTGGAAAAAAAATGCGTTATAGCGAATCAGCATAGGGTTAGCATTAAATGGGGTCTTATTGAGTGCAGTTATCAAACAATTTGAAATTGGATGCATAGAATCAAGTTTTTCAGCAAGGAGCTATTGAAATGTGTTTAATTAAATACAGTGAAATTCTATTAGTTGGGTGCTATAGAGAGCTGCTCATGTATGGTAATTTACTTGGCCCAATAATTGTTTTGAGCATATATACATTTTGCAAGTATATCTGCTGCATAGCCTTTAGTCCTCAGGCATATTGAGGAGAACATTCATAGTAGTTAGAAATGATGATACCCTTTGGCTGACAAAAATACTTGGATTCTAGTTTTACTTAAGATGTGGCAAATTCTTATAAGGACTTTTCACCGAGTTTTTCCTCTTGGAAGCTCGGATTTTTCTGCCTCAAAAGAAATAAAAAAACCTGTCATATAACGACCTTACCTCTTTTGTACATTGCAAGAATGATGATATTAGCCTTTCAGTTGGAAATGATGGGATTAAAATCTCATGAATTTGAGGAATTTTGATAAAGGATTTTTAAATAAAGGTAGATTACTTAGTCTTATGAAGGAGTCAAAGCATTTTCTTCATGGAAACTCAGATCCCCCCCCTCCTTCTCTTCAGAAAAAAACGGACAAACCAGCAAGAGAATAAATGCTGCTAATAGGTTGGCGGGTGTGCAACATATAGCCTTTTATAGGCAGATTAATCCCATCTTTCCCTGTTTGTGAAAATAAGACACACTTGTTTGGCCTGTTTCCACAAAATTGGTTCTTTTGGACTCAGCAGGTGAGATCTTTTCCACCATTTGTTATAGAGCATAATTTTGTTATAACAGTATTTGGTATGCTGTAAAAGTCTACTGTGAAAGTCATTGCAGGTGGTTTCCTTTCTTCAGATTTTTCCATCATCATCATCATCAAATTCCTGCTATGTACCCTCAAGGGGTGTACAGGATATGACAGTACTACATGAAAAAATTACATCATTACTAACTTCCTATCTACAATTTTCCTCCAAATCAGTCTGTTACTTGTCAAGACTTGACTCCAACATTATCAGATCTTATATTTCTATCGTCTAAGGCACTTTGTACCGTATCAATCCACCTATATCTTGGTCTTCCTCTGGGTTGTTTTTTGGCTAACCTGACAGAGAACACTTGTTTTGCTAATCTTTCCTCTCCCATTCTATTTAAGTGACCATACCACCTGAGATTAGCTCTGCTAATGCATTCCTGGATGCTGACAATGTCAAGTTCTTTCCTAATATCCTCATTTTTAATATGATATTGTCATTGATGCCATCTGTTCACACCTCTAATCTTTCTCAGGACTCTCATATCTGCGGTCTCTAGTCTTTAGTCAATTGTTTTACTTCTGACCCAGCTCTCAGATCGATAAGTTAAAACTGGTTTGAACACTGTCTTGTATACAGCTAATTTAGTGTTCCGACTAATTTCTCACTTATTCAATATGAATTTATTCAATTGACCAGCTTTGCTGATTCTGTTGTCTATTTCTATATTTAATTTACCATCTTCAGTAAAAATTGTGCCTAAGTAGCTGAAATGTTTTACTTGTTCCACAGGTTCTCCATTCACAACACAGTTGACATTTTCAATGATTCTGCCTATTTTCATTGTCTTTGTCTTTTTATTGCTTACCTTCATACCATATCTATTACAACAGATATTCAATTTAGTCAGAGAATCTTGCAGACTTGTAGCAGATTTATTTAGAAGTATAACATCATCCGCATAAAGCAAAGAGCTGAGATTAACATCTCCAATTTTGATATCATGTTTAATACCACTTTCCTTCATAATGTGATCCATACAGATAATGAATAACAAAGGGGATAATGTATCCTTGTCTCACACCAGATTTAACATTAAACCATCTTCCTGTACGTCCTTCAATTCTAACTGCTGACTTACAACTCAAATAAAGACTAAGTATTGCTTGATATAATGCCCCATTGACACCATATAACTGCAGCGTATTGAATAGCTTCTCTCTTGGCACCTTGTCATGTGCCTTTTCCAAATCGACAAAACCTAAATACAGATCTTTGTTATATTTCCATGCTTTGTCGACTATTTGTCGTAAAGTGAAGATCTGATCCTGACAGCCTCTATTTGGCCTGAATCCAGCTTGTTCTTCACTAAGCTTTTCTTCCACAATTCTTCTCAACTGTTTCTCAAGTATACTGGTATAGATCTTGCCAGGAACACTCAGTAGGGAAATACCTCTGTAATTCTCACATTCAGTTTTATTTCCCTTTTTAAATATGGGTAGTATGAGATCTCTACTCCAATCATCGGGAATTCGTCCCTCTGTCCAGGCTTTCTGAACTATGCAGTGCAGCCACTGTAAGACTTTTATACCTCATACTTCAGCATTTCTGGTCGAATATCATCTACTCCTGTTGCCTTTCCACATTTCAAGCCTTTAATGGCTTTTTCTACTTCCTGTATGGATATGTATTCCTGACTGCATGCCTGGTCAGTGTTTTTTATCACTATGCTGTCATCACTGCTTGTTTCATTTAGCAGTTTTTCAAAGTAATTACTCCATACTTCAAGGATATCTTTTTCTCCTTTTTTCATGTCACCTTTATCATCTCTAACTCTTTTTACAGCACTCTTTCCTCCATTCCTAAGCTTCTTCAACAACCTCCAGGATATTTATTTTCTATATTCTTGCCAAAGTCCTCCCATGACTTTTGTTTAGCTAGATTTACACGCTGTTTAGCTTTCTTACATTTATCTCTGTATTCTGTAAGAGTAAAAGCTGACTTATTTGCCAAGAACTTTTGATATGCTTTCTTCTTTTCCTTCACTGCCTTTTTAACTTCCTGTGTCCACCAGGGAGTTCTGATTTTTTTATCCTTGCACACAACCTCACTACATGCCTCTCTGGCAGAATCAATCAATGTTTTCTTCAGAGTTTGCCACTGAATCTCCAAGGTTTGATTCCTGTTCTCAAACTCTTTCATTTTCTTTTCAATAATCTTTCTGTATTTCAGTCTACAGTTCACATCTGAGAGCTGCTCAACTTTTATTCGCTTTAAAACTTTCTTACATGTTATTCTTTTCAATACGAAATTCAATTTTATCCTGCTCAAGACTAAATAGTGATCACTTCCAATTTCAAATCCTCTGTACACTCTGGTGTCCTGCACCAGGGAGAAGACATCACTATCAACAATAACATAGTCAATGAGACTTTTCTTATTCCTAGCCTCTTCTCCCCATGTGAATTTGTGCACATTTTTATGTTGGAACATGGTGTTAGTAATAACCAGTCCATGTCCTGAGCAGAAATCCAACAGATATTTGCCATTATTATTAGCTTTGCTCTTTTCTCCAAATTTTCCCAAAATATTTTTGTATGTCTCACAATCATTTCCTACTCTGCTATTTAGATCCCCAACAAGCACCAAGTTTTCCTTTTTCATTGTGTCAGTTGCTTTTTCTAGAGCGTCAAAAAATTCCTCCACTTCTACCTTAGTAGAACCTTCTGTGTGACCATAGGCACAAATAAGTCTCATTGTCCAGTTCCCCATTCTCATATTTGCCCACATTACTCTACTTGAGACTGACTGCCATTCAAGAAGATTAGCCTCATATTTTGTGTTGAATACTATGGCTACTCCTTCTTTTCCTTGATTGTCATTGCCTGAATATAACATTTTGTATTTATTGCTTAGAAAGATCTCACCAGTTTTGATCTTTTTTGTTTCAGTCACCCCTATTATGTCGATCTGGTACTTATCTAATTCCTCAGCTAGCTCCATTTCTTTGCCATTCAGGCTTCTTACGTTGATAGTACCGATCTTTAACTCTGGTGATGTTGAGTTGGGGTTTGTTTTCAGATTTGTTTCAGTTGCTGACTTTTCGCTGTTCGCCCTGGTTCCCTGGCGAAAACAACGGGGGCCTTGTTTAACCGGGCGACGCCCCAGCCGGCATGAAATTTTGTCATGTTGTACCATCATTCTATATTTTGGTTTAACCAATAAGAATACAATTTGGTCAGCTAAATCCCAAATTGCCAGCCCATCCTCGTTCGTTCAGTATCAAAGTGGATACCGAACAGGGTGCACCACGAGAAGGTGAGGATTGGACATTAGGTCAGAAGCCCTGGTCGGTTCTCCGCATTCCTTTAAAGACTATGTGGAGATCTCCTCTCAGTTATACAGCTTCCACCATTTCTAATATGATATAGGGGCTTGTACTTCCACTTGTACATGCCCTTTCTCTTATACATAAATTATTTCTCACTAACCTCAGGTTTATAGTTTTACTGATGACAGCTCACTCCATTCCTCCTTTCAGTTGACAAAATTTGTAGTGTAATAACCTAAGCTATAAGATGTTTCCATAAACAATGCCATAAACAGTGATCATCTTGCTGTATTCGCTGTGATGGAATAACACATCATGCTGCCATGGAAAGATTTGGAAAAACCTGTGTTGTCACAACATGGTCTGAAATAGTGGGCTGCTCAGCTAATTGTTAAGTTATGGTTTGCCTTCTGCTATTTTTTGCTACTGAGTAGCCTGTTTTTTCTCTCTCTCTCTACTCTTTTACTGCATGTAACAGTAAATTATGTTCTTTAGATTTCACTAGCAGTGTAGGTATGCCTTATTCTGTTATTTCACCTACCCTCCTCTTTCACTAGCTTCATAGCACACTTATTCCTTCTACTCATTGGAAAAACCATATAGTGCCCCAACACTCCAAGCTTCAAGATCCTTTAGAACGTGTGTCATAGATACCAGTTTTATACTTTATATGTTTATGCTCAATAAATTCTGTGTTATATACTTAATTTACTGTTCTTATTCTAGAAACATCATGCTATGAAGTAAAAATATCCGCAAATAATATTTTTAGTTTTCTTTTTTCATATCCTTTTAAGTTTAAATTTTTCCTGCCAGCAAATAATGAATACCAGGACCTATTATTTTACAAAAAAAAAAAAAAAAAAAAAGTGCACTCATATCAAGGTCATGTAAAGAGACAAAATGGCTTCCTTATCTTTACAGATCAGTGTTCATTTCAGAACCGCATGTATTATCTAAGTTGTATTTGCTATGTGACCTTTGAACTTTAACTTTCTATCCACTGTAATTCCAAGATATCTACCTTAATCAGTTTCTCCAAGCATAAGTTCACCAATATGCTTTATGGAAAAGATAAACATAATTATTTACCCTTTTCCAAAACTAATCTAAGGAATATAAGTCAAAGTCACTCTTATTAATTGCTGTGCCACAATTTTTTAACCAATTTTCTTTATTGCTCTGTATTTTCACTGCTATTCTAGTTTTCAGTTAAAAGTAGATGATATTTGACTTGCTATTCTGATTCTGAATTTGATATGCATTTTTACAATGACTATACTATGTAATTCATTGATTGAATTGATTAGAAGGTCAAATCCCAGATATTTGATGCAGAACTTTCATCATAGCAGTTTATACAGTGGGAAATAAAACTGCTTTAATTATAAAGGAATTTCCTTAACTCAGTATTCGAAGACAGATTTTTGCAAGCATATTTTGGGGAACAAAAAAAAGTTGAAAGGAAATTGGAAAAGAACAAGCTGGAAGGGGGGTTTTCCAAGACCAGAGTTTTACATTACAACAAATAGCTGAGAATCACAGGAGTATAAGAAGGATCTCTGTTTACATTTTTTTGATCCTGTAAAAGCATATGATAAGATGTAATAAGAAAACAGCTTAAAACACTAAATCTGTGTGTTGTAAATGGAATCTTATGAAGAACTATACATAGCCTGTACTTAAATTGAAAATTGGAAGTTAGAATAGAAGCTGGTGCACAGGAAAATAGTTTCACATCAATCACATGTAATTAGGGTTATAACCTATCTCCTCTGTTATTTATGACCTGTATGTGGAATTAATGACTGTGGTATTACACCTGACAATCAAATATATGTTATTAAACTTATTTCTCTACTCTACATAGATAAAAGTATCCTATTTAATAAATCTGTTACAAACTTCAGATATCTCTAGTCAAATTAAATAATTGTTATAACCAGTTTGGTATGAAAATCATCAATAAAAAGAATAAAGGTATGAACATAGACAGGTCAACAGATGACATGAACTGTGTTTTCAATAATGAACCTATAAAATAGGTTACACACAGTAGCTGTTTAGGTACAATTTAGTGAAGATGGTAAATTAAGTATGGAAATGGATAATAAAATAATTAAAGCAGGTATAAACAGAAGCCAGCTGAATACCTTTACATAGTACAAGAGAGAGAGAGAGAGAGAGCGAAAAGCAACCAAAACAAGAAGTTATGGCATACAAAACAGTGTTTAAACTAATTTGAATATAGATTTGGAGAGCTGGATTAGAGTGGAGACCAGAGATATGACTGCTTTGAGAACAGTTAGGGGAGTGAGTGAGGGAATGGTATCAATAGTAAATTGATATTAAAGAAGAAGATATCAACAACTTGACATTGATAATATTCAAGAATGTTTAAATAAACTTGATCTGAAATGGAACAAAAATGACTGGAAAAAGATCTTGCAGATTGATGCAGTTAGGATTATTTTGAGATTGAAATGGTTAAGAGCCAATCAATTCGTACTTTCAAATAATAAACCAGTTTGGAATAAAGTGGTTGATAGGAAACTACTTATGAAATATTGCATGCATTGGACTAACATAATATCTAATACATCCCTTAAGGTTATACACTAGAACAGGGATCAGCAACCTTTTCAGACTTGCGGGCCACGTTCAACTTTTATTTTTAATAATTGGGCCGCAAGCGTTTAATTAAGAGAAAATAGTGAGTGAAAAAACACTTAAGTTATCAATTTTTATTATATCAATTTTAAAAAACACAGAAATATTTAAAGTACCAGATATGAAACAAGCATGAAAATGAAACTCAATGAAAAATTATTATCACATAAAAACAAAGTAATATAGTTTATGTATCACAATATGTTTCTCCTTGCTTAATGTGACTTTAGTAATTGTTTTCCCTTAGCCAAATTATCTATATCCACTTTATAACCTGAGGTGCAAATTCGAATTGAAGCATGCAAAGTTCATCATTCAGGTCAAGAAGAAAATTTATTTTTTCTAAAACTCATGGCAGAAAATGCTTATTCACAAATGTATGTGCTTCCAAATGCGATTATGATCTTCTTTGCGAAACTGATTAATACTTCAAATTTTTTTGGTAAGCATCGATAAAATTTTTGGATATTTTCTAACAAAAATGCGTTCTTTAATGTTTCATTGTGCTTTAATTTGAAAACCTCCATCTTAGTACGTTTCATACTATTTCCATTTCATACGTCATAAATGTTGACATTAAAAGTGTTCAAAAACAATCTCATTTCGATGCTATTTTTATGAAAATCAACAAATCTTATTAAAAATTCCATTTATAAATCTTCATTAATACCAACAAAAGTTTACTTTTGTTTGCATTTCTAAGTTGCACAGGTGATATCACGAAGTATAGGTATAAAATTATTTTTAATTTATTATTCATATTATAAAATGTATTATTCAAATAATTCAACATATGGGTCATACTCACATGCCATGTATGGTCAACCTTTTATGGGCTGCTAAAAATGCACGTTTGGGCCGCATGTGGGCCGCTGGTTGCCGGCCCCTGCACTAGAAAATTATGATAGTATTTCAGATTTCACTTAGTTAGACACTATTACATTTATATTAATTGTTAGGGAACTTTAGGACTTTCACTAAATCCAGATACAACAACAATTGGTGTTATCAGAGAAGGTGTAGTTCATACAGATAAAACCATTATTCAAATTTACAGATCCTAAACAGTGCCTATATTTAAGAGACTTTTCTGTTAAAGATATGATGCAAGAAAAAGTGTTGTCAACACTGTTCACTGTCTAATCATTGACAGATTGTTTGATAGTTGCTTCTAAAAACCATGCGATTCCCAAGAAGATCATATATATTCAATTTTTACAACATAGAAAGCACCAGCAGAGGTTTTTCTATATCCAGTAAACTGAATATATTGCATGTGGCCTTCCATGGCTCTTATGTGTTGCAAGCTAAATAAAATTCTTTAGATTATTTATGCATCTACTCATTATGTTTTGTTTTGATTTAAAATGGACTGTGTTAATGAAATGTGCTATGTTAATTTTTGTTTCTAAACCAGTGCTTATCTAAGAATTTCTAAACTGTAATCATGGATTTCTTATGTTTTTTTGTTGTACTTTGTTATATTATGCTGATTTTTTTGTCTTCTGTTGTCATTTTAGCAATTACCACTCTAGCTAATTAGCACATACTGTAGTCAGTATATGCTAATTAGCTAGGAACCCCAGATCTTAAAATTCTACTACAAATAAAACAAACTAATTCAAAATGGATACAAAATGCATTGGGTAACTAAAACATTAGCCCCTTTATTTATAAATCACTTTTGTATACTATTTTGGTATTCTAGGGGAATGGACAGCAAAGGTAACACCTCTGGGCTGCATAATGTCTTGTTTTCCTATTAGCCCAAGGTATGCCAAGATGTTGGCACTTTCTCACCAGCATGATCTCCTCCCACTTGTAATTGCAATTGTATCAGCTTTGACAATACAGGAAATTTTTCTGGACAGCCACTTCAATACTGATCAAGAAAATGATGTAAGTGGATATTAATTACTCCTAATGTTATATGATGCTTAATATAAATGGTAATGAGAGAGCAGATACACCAGTTTTTTCTTTTTTTGTAGGTTGTATGCATGAAGAAAAAAAAGTTATTTATTCTCCTGTTTCTTTATAACTGTACAAGTCATCCAAGAATAGAGTTTGCAGAGTCACTAAGG
The DNA here is from genome assembly GCF_054136105.1 of Typopeltis vanoorti. Taxonomy (NCBI): domain Eukaryota; kingdom Metazoa; phylum Arthropoda; class Arachnida; order Uropygi; family Thelyphonidae; genus Typopeltis; species Typopeltis vanoorti. The sequence goes on along the minus strand of NC_143572.1, from coordinate 2,142,780 downwards.
TCATACTAATGCCTAATTACTGCAAGGAGACATGATAAACATTATGCATGGAACATGTACACTCAGTTATGTCTTTCACCAAAACAAGTAGGTTTTGGTGATGGACACAACTGAATACAAAAATGACTCCCATATTTTTCCAGCACTCGCAGAATATTTAAGAAAATGTCTTGTTTGGCAGATGCAGTCAGCAGCATTGACTGATTTCTGATATGGCTCTCAACTTGCTATAGCGCACCCGCGCGCGCGCGCACACACACACACACACACACTCACTCATGCATAGATTGCATCATCACATCATGCCATACGTTGATGCCACCCTCACCTCCACTAATATAGCTTTGTTTGTATGTGCAGTAAATGCACTACTGTGAAGAGCAAACCAGGCAGTTGTATAACTACCATTCTAAGCACTATCTCCAGTTTTGCACTTATGTGATTTACCATCACTTTCTCTTAATTTTTGAGGTTGCTTAAGTGTTAAAGCTAGATAACTGGGGGTAAGCCTCCACATTACCTTTTAAGAAGTATAGAGAACTGACCAAAACATTTGACCTAGTGTCCAGTCCTCACCTTCTTGTTGTGTACCATTACATGGATACTGAATGAAGGAGGATTGGGTGGTAGTTTTTAGATTTACTTGACGAAATTGTATTCTTATTGGCTTAAACCAAAAATGGTACATGATGAAATTTCACCAGTTGGTGTATCACTCATATAAACAAGATACTTGCTGTTTTTGTCATAGCACATCAGTGTGAACAATGAAAAGTCAGGCACTAGAACAAACTCAAATTCAACTTCATGATAAACATATATCTTCATGATAGCATATTAGCACCATCACTGTAAGTCATACCAACAGAAAAGAAGTGGAAATGGCAGAATAATTGGTACTACCAAACCAAGAAGATAGAACAAGATGAACTTCTAAATAAATAGCCAGCCTGGTTAGCCGAGTGGTTAGCATATCCTCTCTCCAGCCAAAAGGCTTCGGGTTCGAATCCTGCCGTAGGCATGGGTATTTGTGATTGTCTGTGAAAATCTAGTGGTGGATAGCGTTGGTGTAGATGATGATGATGGTAGTTGCAGTTGGTGGAGACAGAGAGTTGTAGGGTAGGTGCCCTCCCTCGATGAGTCTTTGGACTCCCTGGAGGTGTCAAGTAATAATAATAACAATTACAGGATGCTATATTCAGGAAAGAATGATCAGAGAAAAGTAGTAGTATAGTATTCAACGCTGAACATCCGGATAATCTTATGAAAGATAGAACAATTTCAAATACAGTGATGTGGACAAATATCAAAATTGGGAAAGTTTTTTTTTACTTGGTTATATTATACATTAAAGATTCCAAGAAATTATATTCTTGGTTTAATCCTTTATCCAAGTGTAAATAAACAAAGTTTGCACATGAAGCATCTTCATGACTGGGCTACTTGTATATAGAGGCTAATGACTTCATATTAATTGCCTTAGTATCTCAAAATGAAAAGCACACATCCTTTTGGGCGTGTATAATGCTATGCATTATGTGAAGGGCCACTATCTAGACCAGTTTCAACCTTTATTGCAGTCTCATGAGTGGGAGCCAAACCCAGAAAGGATACTAAAGTTAACAGTTAATGCTTCTGGCAACATGGGCCTGATCTTTGGATTTTTATCCCTTTATTGGTTTCTGAAAGAAAAAAAAATGCAAATTAGGTTTACTTGGTGAGCATTTGGCTTGCCCATTGTGGGCTGATTATCAGTGTATATTATGCTTACCTGAACACCTCTTCAAAATACAAATGCAAGTTGGTGTCTTGAAGATGTGTTTGTTGTATTCCTCTGTGTGGCAGATTGATTGGTTAGAGCAGATGGCTGCATTCGCAATATTTGGGATATTGGCTTCTCGGTGAAGCTGTGCATTCTTCATGCACCATGGGGTATTGAATGCCATTCAGATGCACTATTTTTTTGTATGATTTTTTATTTTATTTTTATTTTTATTTTTATTTATTTTTTATGTTCTAGTCAGTGACTTGAAGCTCGAGTTTCATGCTTTCAGTTTGTGTCCCCAACTTGGTTCCATACATTAGAATAGGTCTCATCATCGTTTTGTATACAAAACAGTGATTTCTGTTCCTAGCCAATGCATTGGTTCAGTAATGAATAAATTTGTCCTATTGCTTTGTTTGCTTTTGACCAGGCATAATCTGCATGGGATGCAAAGCAGAGTCCTTTATCTAGGAGGCCATATCCCTAAGGATTTGGTGACTGGTTTCCAGGGGATGGAAGTATCAAACATGATAATCTTGCCTTCAGAGTGTGCCCATTTCTCGTGAAGAGGACAGCGACACAGAGTTATAACATCTTATCTGCATTGATATTGATGTGTCGTCTCCTTATGGGGAATATGAGAACAAATTTCAAGAATACTAAACTAGCTATATACAAGACAGTGGTCAAGCTACATTTTAAGATCTGAGAGCTGGGTTAGAAATGAAACATTTGATCAAAGACTAGGAATCACAGATATGAGAATTCTGAATGACAGCACTGTGTTAAAAATGAAGATATTTAGAATTCAAGATATTTAACATTCAAGAATATGTGAGCAGAGCTAATCTAATGAGTAGTATGGATGTTTAAACAGAATGAGAAAGGAAATCTTAGCAGAACAGCTATTTCAAGTCAGAATGGCAGGAAAATTCTGGAGGAAAACCATGAACCAAGTGAAGTGATGCAGTTAGTACTTTAGAACACAGAGTTATAACATCTGACAGTACTGAAGTCCCAACAAATAATATGCTAATTTGGATGAAAATTGTCAGTAGGAAGTTAGTAATTATGTAAAGTTTTCATTTAATACTAGTATCCTGTATACCACTTGAAGGTGCATATCAGATATTTAAAATAATGACAACAGAGTTAACAAAACTGATATGGTAGGGAGTCAACTTAATAAATTTATATGGAATCAGAAAGATTCCATACAAATGGAATCTTTCTGATTCCATTTAAAGCCTGCATACCCATTGAGGGTACATATCTGGGAAATTTTTGATAAAAACAGTGATAATTCTATTATCTGATAAAGCGATTCTGTTATTTTTGTTGCACAAAAGACATGCTACCTGATTTTGATCACATTTTGAAATTGCAGTTTTGTGATAACTTGAAAGTGTAGAAACATGTAGGCTTGACAGATTCTTCTGAAATATGGAGTAGATACACAGTCTCTGTTAGAGATTTGGTTTATTTGGGAAGAGTAGTTTAATGGTCTTCTTTGGACGACTATTAAGGATGAACTAATGGAGTAGTAATTGGAGGTTTTTTACTGCATTTGGTTCTCGTTTTGCTGAAGTTCTATGAAAAGTGATGAAGGAATGAAAGCATCCTGTACAGATTTATTTTTATATTTTTATTTATTTATTTTTTGTAGATCTTATACCTAAAATTTATATTTATAGACTCGAGCAATTTCCATAATAAAAGATATTTTACACTGAGTTTTTATGTACATTAATGCTTACGTTATTTACTTTTATCTGTGCTTTGGTTTATTAAATGTTTCCTTAGCATTATGATTCATTCTGAGGAAAGTTGTAGGTTAGAGCAATGGAAAATCAGTATAAAATAAACAAAAATAGAATGCAGAATCAAGTTTATCTTTCTAATGAATATTATGGATTCAGTAAATATTGCTATCAATTACCAATCTTGAATTTCATATTTTTTTAAACCATAGGATAAATTATCAGACAGTCAGCAGAAGTGGAGCCAGATAAAGAAAATGTGGGGAGGACAGGTAATAACATATGTTTTGCTTTTTTAATAACAACAAAGTATATGAAATATAAATACAGGTAACCCTCGTATAATGCAGTATTTATACAACACAGTTTCAATATAATACGGTCTACAAATTGTAGTAACCCTTGTTCAACGCGGTTTCGATATAACACGGTCTGCAAATTGTAGTAACTCTTTATCTTTTCATATTTTTCAGTGCGTGACTTAAAAATCAAATTTTATCTTCTTTAAACTTGCGTCTGCCCTTATTGTGCATGTAGTTATAAGTAGCGAATTTATATTAGGGGAATCCTTCAGCACACATGTACGTCAATTGTTTACAGTAAACGAAGACAACTATAATTTTCTTTGTTTTCTACCAGGAAAGCGCATTAAAAATCATAAGTGTGTTAATCTCAAGCTGAGTATTTTATTTTCTGATGAGTTGCATACGATATGGAATGCTTTTTTTTTGTGTAAAAAATTTATTTTTATAGTAAAGGCCACTTAGAGGGCTTTTGCAATATGGTTGAAAATGAAATTAGTAAATTAATCGATGAGGAAATAGATTTAAATGAGTAGGAACTGGTAGAATTAATAGATGATGTCGAAAGGAGAAAAGTTCTGCAGAAGATTCTGATTGTGATGAATCCATTAAAGAATTCAGTTTAAAGGAATTAGCAGAAGGATTGAACTTAGCAAGAAAGTTCGGAAGTTATTTTACAGATAATAAATCCCTCAATGGGGCACTCCGGAAAATTCATGAAACAATTGGATATTTGTTTAGCTCCATATTATGAAGTTTATAAAAAATTGTATCATAGTGGTAGCAAGGTCTTATTACTGACTTCTTGATAACTAAACCAGCCGAAGTAGGCAATGAGAATTATGTAAATAACGTTCAAGCGATTTCAAGTGATGACAACACCGGCCAATCGTAAATAAAGAACACCTATGAAATGTTAATTTTGATGATGATAATTAAAGTATGCACTTTATTTTATTTTGCCTAAAACATTTGTGCATTATGTGCAATGAATTTACGTACAATTTTTACTTTTATAAGTTTATACTATCTATTTGTTTCATAGTTTATATGTTATGTTTTCTTAACTTACATGAATTACCTGAATTAAATAAAAATATATTTTTGTTGGGTATCTTATTGTTGTTTATATAATAATAAAAAAAAAACGTTTTGGAACCTAACCCTACTTTTTCTATGTGATCTGAGTCTCACATAACGCGATTTCTATAACTTGACATTTCTATGGAATGTAACATTCGTGTTATACAAGGATTACCTGTTTCATACTTTTTTTAATTGAAATGTATAAGATCCTTTAGCATACACCTTTGCTTGCCTTAATAGCTTGCTATTTACAAGATTTGATGCTGATACACAGTATTTGAGAAAATTGGGGATTTCTTATAGTCTGTTCATATTTATAATCTGTGATGTGGCAACAGGATGCATGGTAAAGAAAAATAGATGACTATAGATTAGGCTGTGAACAGAACAGCATGTGGTTAGTTATAAACAGCATAAAAAGATGACTTACATGAATTAAACAACGAAGAAAGAGATACAGCACAAATCAACATAATACAAGAGAAACAATGGATAGAACATTATAAGAATTTATAGTATGACCCAAATTTAATAACAGAAAATAATAATCAAGAAATCAGTACTGATATGGAACCAGTAAAACGGGAAGAACTAAAATAAGTAATAAAGTTATCAAAAAATAGAAAATTGACTGGATTAGATGGCATAAATGCAGAGCTTCGGAAATATGGCAGAGAATATTTATATCACAGATTCTTAAAATTACTAAATAACTGTTTGAGGAAATGTGAGGTTCCATCAAACTGATTAAAAGCTGAGGTTATATTTAAGAAAGAAGACAGAGATGATTGTGGTAATTACACAGGAATAAGTTTATTAAATGCAGGTCACAAAATTTACAGTAAAATCCTGAATAAAAGACTTAGAAATATTGCAAGCAATCTACTCTCAGAAGAACAAAATGGTTTTAGACATGGAAGATCATGTATGGACAATATGTATGTGTTAAAACAAATTATTGAAAAAAAAGACAAGAATTTAATTTAGAGACTCATGTGGCATTGGGGTGCTTAAGGGTCAAAGCTGTATAACTGAGAGGAGACCTCCACATAGCCTTTAAAGGAATGCAGAGAACCGACCAGGGCTTCTGACCTAATGTCCAATCCTCACCTTCTCGTGGTGCACCCTGTTCGGTATCCACTTTGATACTGAACGAACGAGGATGGGCTGGCAATTTGGGATTTAGCCGACCAAATTGTATTCTTATTGGTTAAACCAAAATAAAAAATGATGGTACAACATGACAGAATTTCATGCCGGCTGGGGCGTCGCCCAGTTAAACAAGACCCCCCCGTTGTTTTTGCCAGGGAAGCAGGGCGAACAGCGAAAAGTCAGTTACTGGAACAAATCTGAAAACACACCCCAACTCAACATCACCAGAGTAAAAGATCGGTACTATCAACGTAAGAAGCCTGAATGGCAAAGAAATGGAGCTAGCTGAGGAATTAGATAAGTACCATATCAACATAATAGGGGTGACTGAAACAAAAAAGACTAAAACTGGTGAGATCTTTCTGAGCAATAAATACAAAATGTTATATTCAGGCAATGACAATCAAGGAAAAGAAGGAGTAGCCATAGTATTCAACACAAAATACGAGGCTAATCTTCTTGAATGGCAGTCAGTCTCAAGTAGAGTAATGTAGGCAAATATGAGAATGGGGAACTTGACAATGAGACTTATTTATGCCTATGGTCCCACAGAAGGTTCTACTAAGGTAGAAGTGGAGGAATTTTTTGAGGCTTTAGAAAAAGCAACTGACACAATGAAAAAGGAAAAATTGGTCCTTGTTGGGAATCTATATAGCAGAGTAGGAAATGATTGTGAGACATACAAAAATATTTTGGGAAAATTTGGAGAAAAGATCAAAGCTAATAATAATGGCAAATATCTGTTGGATTTCTGCTCAGGACATGGACTGGTTATTACTAACACCATGTTCCAACATAAAAATGTGCACAAATTCACATGAAGAGAAGAGGCCAGGAATAAGAAAAGTCTCATTGACTATGTTATTGTTGATAGTGATGTTTTCTTCCTGGTGCAGGACACCAGAGTGTACAGAGGATTTGAAATTAGAAGTGATCACTATTTAGTCTTGAGCAGGATAAAATTGAATTTCATATTGAAAAGAATAACATGTAAGAAAGTTTTAAAGCGAATAAAAGTTGAGCAGCTCTCAGATGTGAACTGTAGACTAAAATACAGAAAGATTATTGAAAAGAAAATGAAAGAGTTTGAGAACAGGAATCAAACCTTGGAAATTCAGTGGCAAACTCTGAAGAAAACATTGATTGATTCTGCCAGAGAGGCATGTGGTGAGGTTGTGTGCAAGGATAAAAAAATCAGAACTCCCTGGTGGACACAGGAAGTTAAAGAGACAGTGAAGGAAAAGAAGAAAGCATATCAAAAGTTCCTGGCAAATAAGTCAGCTTTTACTCTTACAGAATACAGAAACAAATGTAAGAAAGCTAAACAGTGTGTAAAACTAGTTAAACAAAAGTCATAGGAGGACTTTGGCAAGAATATAGAAAATAAATATCAAGAAGGTGGCAAAATATTCTGGAGGTTGTTGAAGAAGCTTAGGAATGGAGGAAAGAGTGCTGTAAAAGGAGTTAGAGATGATAAAGGTGACATGAAAACAGGAGGAAAAGATATCCTTGAAGTATGGAGTAATTACTTTGAAAAACTGCTAAATGAAACAAGCAGTGATGACAGCACAGTGATAAAAAAACACTGACCAGGCATGCAGTCAGGAATACATATCCATACTGGAAGTAGAAAAAGCCATCAAAGGCTTGAAATGTTTAAAGGCAGCAGGAGTAGATGATATTTGACCAGAAATGCTGAAGTATGGTGGTATAAAAGTCCTACAGTGGCTGCACTGCATAGTTCAGAAAGCCTGGACAGAGGGACGAATTCCCGATGATTGGAGTAGAGCTCTCATAGTACCCATATATAAAAAGGGAAATAAAACTGAATGTAAGAATTATAGAGGTATTTCCCTACTGAGTGTTCCTGGCAAGATCTATGCAAGTATACTTGAGAAACGGTTGAGAAGAATTGTGGAAGAAAAGCTTGGTGAAGAACAAGCTGGATTCTGGCCAAATAGAGGCTGTCAGGATCAGATCTTCACTTTACGACAAATAGTCGAGAAAGCACGGGAATACAACAAAGATCTGTATTTAAGTTTTGTCGATTTGGAAAAGGCATATGACAAGGTGCCAAGAGAGAAGCTATTCAATATGCTGCAGTTATATGGTGTCAATGGGGCATTATATCAAGCAATACTTAGTCTTTATTTGAGTTGTAAGTCAGCAGTTAGAATTGAAGGAAGTACAGGAAGATGGTTTAATGTTAAACCTGACTTGAGACAAGGATGTACATTATCCCCTCTGTTATTCATTATCTATATGGATCACATTATGAAGGAAATGGTATTAAAAATAATATCAAAATTGGAGATGTTAATGTCAGCTGTTTGCTTTATGTGGATGATGTTATACTTCTAAATAAATCCGCTACAAGTCTGCAAGATTCTCTGACTAAATTGAATAGCTGTTGTAATAGATATGGTATGAAGGTCAGCAATAAAAAGACAAAGACAATGAAAATAGGCAGAATCATTGAAAATGTGAACTGTGTTGTGAATGGAGAACCTGTGGAACAAGTAAAACATTTCAGCTACTTAGGCACGATTTTTACTGAAGATGGTAAATTAAATATAGAAATAGACAACAGAATCAGCAAAGCTGGTATGGTGGGAAGTCAATTGAATTAATTCATATGGAATAAGAAAGAAATTAGTTGGAACACTAAATTAGCTGTATACAAGACAGTGTTCAAACCAGTTTTAACTTATGGTTCTGAGAGCTGGGTCAGAAGTAAACCACATGACCAAAGACTAGAGACCGCAGATATGAGAGTCCTGAGAAAGATGAGAGGTGTGAACAGATGGCATCAATGGCAATATCATATTAAAAATGAGGATATTAGGAAAGAACTTGACATTGTCAGCATCCAGGAATGCATTAGCAGAGCTAATCTCAGGTGGTATGGTCACTTAAATAGAATGGGAGAGGAAAGATTAGCAAAACAAGTGTTCTCTGCCAGGTTGGCAGGAAAACGACCCAGAGGAAGACCAAGATATATGTGGATTGATACAGTACAAAGTGCCTTAGACGATAGAAATATAAGATCTGATATTGTTGGAGTCTTGACAAGTAACAGAGTGATTTGGAGGAAAATTGTAGATAGGAAGTTAGTAATAATGTAATTTTTTTCATGTAATACTGTCATATCCTGTACACCCCTTGAGGGTACAGGCAGGAATTTGATGATGATGATGACGACTCATGTGGCCTATATAGATTACGAGAAAGCTTTTGATAAAGTACACAGTGAAACTCTATGGAATATAATGAAACAACAAGGATATCCATTACATTTGGTGCGAGCTATACAAAGTTTATATAAAGATACAAAAATAAAGTTACAGTTAGGTAATAAATTAACAGAAGAAATTGAAATTAATCAGGGTGTCACACAGAGATGTGGCTTATCTCCAACTCTGCTCAATATGCATATTGATCAGATTATCAAAATATGGAAAACATCAATAAAACAAGCTATCCAGTTAACCAGAAGAACTGTTATCAATGCAGTGCTGTATGCCGATGATCAGATTATATTATAAGACAATGAAGATGACCTTCAAAAACCAGTTTATGAATTAAAGAAAATAATCCAACAATACAATTTAAAAATTTCACAAAAGAAAACAAAAGTCATGACATTTAAAGGTCAAGATCATGTTAGATCAAAAATAGTTGTAGAAAATAAAATAATAGAAGAGAGGACATGGTTTAATTATTTAGGCTGCATAATAACATATCTAAAAGATAATGATACAGATGAAAAAATTAAGAAATTTCAAAATATCTGTGAAACAATTAAAAGGACACAACAAAAAATCAAGACTAGAAACTCAACTAAAATTTTACAAAATAATGACTGCTCCCACTCTATTATATGACTTTTCACTCTCACTGTATTGTATTGGGGGACCTCTTTGAATATACATATATAGTTGTTGAATTCAATATATGGCATTCTTGTGATGTCAAAGTACTTGATGTTTTTCTTCGGTGGTATGAAATGTTAATCCTGTTTGTGTGCCCACTGTATTTTCTGAAGCTTTGACATGTTCTTTCATACAGATCTCTCCAGATTATCTCATCTGTCCAACATAGCAGATAATGCATACACAGAAAATTTTGTATATTCTGGTCTCTTGGGTTTGGATATTGGATGATTATAGCAATTTGAAGACTTTTTGTATAGGAGTGAAGGCAATTTTTAAGTTGTACTGCCTAAGTACAGTGATAACCCGAAGTTACACTGTAGGTGGGACCAACGAAAAGCGCGTAACTCGAATTTGCGTAACTCGAGGTATAATTTTGCATGTAATTTATATATACAAACATAGAATTGGGACCAAAGGTTTACAAAAACATCTATATATTTTTTTTTTAAGAAATATACAGTAATCATAATTGTAGTTTTTCGTACATAAAAAAAAGAAAGTTATTTCGATGTCGATGGTTTCATAAAATCTAATAGATTCGTCTGATGATGTAATGTCTTTTTCTTGTCACGCAAAATTTCTTCATAGCAAGCCAGTGACTTTTTTATTCCTTTCCTTGTGGCTACAATTCGTTTCTCGTTAGAATCTATGTCGTCCAAAATCTGTAAACCTTTCTTAATTAAGCTGAGACCTTCTGTTTATTTTGCAATTGTCATGTGCTTTTCTGGTAAAACTGGATCTGAGGTTTCGTCTCTTCAGTAGCGCTTTGCTTATGTATCTCTATGTGCTCATCGATTGTAAGCTCTTTGTTATGTGAGTCTAACAGCTCGCTGACATCTTCACTGTCGACTTCTAAATCTAATTTCCTGGCAAGGTTGTCAACTTCTATTGCCTCAGCAACTTGATCAGATTCTGTCATCATTTCCGATTTCCGTTTCGCATTTAAAAAAGGATAAAAAGATGGATAAAGTTTTTTCCAGACACCATTCAAGGTTTTTTGGGAAATTTCACCCCAAGAATCTCCGATAATCCTTACAGCATCTAAAACATTAAACTGTTTCCAAAACTCTTTAACAGAAAGTTGCTCATTTTGCCTCGTAGCTTCATTCAGACTAACAAACAAACGCCGTGTGTAGTATGCTTTGAATGTTTTGATAACTCCTTGGTCCATCGGTTAAAGTAAACTGGTTGTATTTGGAGGCAAGAAAACAACTTTTACACGTGGATCAAAATCAATTAAAGTTGCAGGAGGGTGACCAGGTACATTATCAATAATGAGCATAACTTTAAACGGAATTTTTTTAAACTGGCAATAACGCTCAACTTCAGGTATGAAGAGGTGACCAAACCAGTCTTCAAAAAGAGAGGCTTCTTCAAAAATAGAGGCTGTCACCCAAGCTTTAGAATTTGACTTCCAAATCACTGGCAAGCCAGCTTTAGATTTTTCTTTCAGAGCTCTTGGATTTTCGGAGTGATAAATTAAGAGTGGTTTTAACTTGTGGTTTTAACTCATCACCAGCTGTATTTCCACCAAGCATTACTGTCAACCGGGTCTTTGGAAACCTTAAAGCCAGGAAACGTTTTTTTTTCATGTGCGATGAAAATTCTCTTAGGTATCTTTTTCCAAGCAGGTCTTGTCTACATTAAATACGGTTTGACTGCTATAGCTACCTTCCTCGATGATAGCCTTAACTGTCTCAAGAAAAGTAGACGAAGCATCTTTATCAGCGCTTGCTGCCTCTCCACTCTCCACGATGCTGTGCCAGTTACAGCGATTTTTAAATCGGTTGAATCAACCATTACTGGCCACGAAATTTTCTTCTTTAGCCGCTTCTCAAAAATCAGCTTGGCTCTACATATCATTGTTTGATCAACTGGGCAATTTTTTACTCTCACTTGATTATCACACCATAATTTAAGCATCATTTCCATCTCACCAATAAACCCATGAAGTTTACGAATTATGCTTGAATTCAATGATTGGGTATTTTTCACAGCAGCGAGAATTCTTTCTTTATCTTTCATGATTGTTCTTATTGTGGATTCCTGTAGATCGAACTTCTTTGATAGCTCACAAATTTTCATTCCGCCTTCAAAATCCTTAATAATGTTGAGTTTTGTTTCCAAAGTCAATGTTTTTCTTTTCTTGCTAGCTGTAGAAGAATCGGACTTGCTTCTTTTGGATGACATTATTATTTTTTATGTCATTTTGTATACTATAAAAATCGTGTATGATTGGAGGCAGTGCGAAACACGTCAGTGCTTGTTCACAGCATGTGCGACACTGGCGAATGCGGCTGGCGTGGAAAGATAAGACTAGTGGTGAGGCGTGACGGGAATACGTACATATAAGAAACTGCGTAAGTCGGGGTATTACTGTACTTATGCTGTCTTATTTGTGATGGTTTTTATGTACGGCAAGCAAAGACTTGCTCCTATATATATTTTCATTGGACTATGTAATGGCCTTTGTAAGATATTATTGATGATTTTACGTATGTATCTCCCTGAGATATGCTATTACCTGTTCTCTTTTGTTGTTATCACTGAATATATTGTAAGCTCTTTCTTTGAGTGTTTTAATGACACCTCTTCGCTGGATAGTGCTGTGATGTAGCATGTGAGTATCTTCAAGCATTGAACTTTTTTCTTTACTGCATACTTCAAGGGAAAGTCTGCCATGATTCAGTACTGAGATATGTCTGGGGGGAAAAAAAAAAGAAGTTAGTGGAATTGTCAAGGGATTTTTCAGAGCTTGGCTAGATGTGGAACATATTTTCTACTTAGTTAAGCCAAATTCTGGGTTTTGTGTGGTATCTGTTGATGGCTTTTCAAATTATTCCATAAACCTTGCTAAATGCAGGTAAATTGATATTAACATGACTAGGTCATCTGTTCATAGTAAAGATCTTCAAACTTAAGGAATGTTTTTATTTTTCTTAAAATTTTTTTAAAAATTTTTATGAGTGAAACCTGGGGTCTCCATAACTATAGAATAACACGTATGCCACTGTTAATAACTTTTTTTATTTTGCGGATATTTCATCTTATGTAACATAAGACATCATCAGTACAACTAATGAAAAACATTCATTGGCATCATCAAATTCCTGGTATGTACCCTCAAGGGGTGTACAGGATATGATAATACTACATGAAAAACCTACATCACCACTAACTTCCTATCTACAATTTTCCTCCAAATCAATCTGTTACCTGTCTAGACTCCAACATTATCAGATCTTATATTTTTGTCTTCTAAGGCACTTTTTACTGAATCAGTCGACCTATATCTTGGTCTTCCTCTGGGTCTTTTTCTGTGAACCTGGCAGAGAACACTTCTTTTACTAATCTTTCTTCTCCCATTCTGCTTAAGTGACCAAACCACATGACAGTAGCTCTGCTAACACATTCCTGGATGCTAATAATGTCAAGTTCTTTCCCAATATCCTTGTTTTTAATATGATATTGCAATTGACCATCTTTTCACGCCCTAATCTTTCTCAGGACTCTCATATCTTCAGTCTCATTTGGTCAAGTGTTTTATTTCTAACCCAGCTGTCAGATCCATAAGTTAAAATTGGTTTGAACACTGGCTTTTGTATACAGAAAATTTAGTGTTTTGACTAATTTCTCTCTTATTCCATATAATATTCATTTGACTTCCTGCCATACCAGCTTTGTTGATTCTGTTGTTTATTTCCATATTTAATTTCCATATTTACCATCTTCACTAAAAATCATGCCTAAGTAGCTGAAATGTTTTACTTGTTCTATAGGTTCTCCGTTCACAATGCATTTGATATTTTCAATGCTTCTGCCTATTTTCATTACCTTTGCCTTGTTATTGCCGACCTTCACACTATATCTATTAAAACAGATATTCAATTTATTCAGAAAATCTTCCAGACTTCTGCTGGATTTATTTAGAAGTATAACATCATCTGCGTAAAGTAAAGAGCTGATATTAACATCTACAATTTTGATATCATGTTTAATGCCACTTTCCTTCATAATGTGATCCATATAGATAATGAATAACAGAGAGGATAATGTACATCCTTGTCTGACATTAGATTTAACATTAAATCACCCTCCTATACTTCCTTCAATTCTAACTACTATAATGTAATGCCCCATTGACACTATATAACCGTAGTGTTTTGAATAGCTTCTGTCTTGGCACCTTGTCATATACCTTTTCCAGATCTGCAAAACTTAAATACAGATCTTTGTTGTATTTCCATGATTTCTCAACTATCTGTCATAAAGTGAAAATCTGATCCTGACACCCTCTATTTGACCTGAACCCAGTTTGTTCTTCACCAAGCTTCCCTTACACAATCCTTCTCAACCGTTTCTCAAGTATACTTGCATAAATCTTGCCAGGAAAACTCAGCAGGGAAATACCTCTGTAATTTTCACATTTAGTTTTATTTCCTTTTCTATATATGGGTACTATGAAGCTCTACTCCAATCATCTGGAATTTGTCCCTCTGTCCAGTCCTTCTCAACTATGCAGTGCAGCCAATTTAAGACATTTATACCTCCATTCTTGAGCATTTCTGGTCAAAAATCATCTACTCTGCAGATTTTCCACATTTCAGGCTTTTGATGGCTTTTTCTACTTCAAGTATGGATATGTATTCCTAAATGCATGTCTGTTGAGTATTTTTTTTTAAACTCTGCTGTCATCACTGCTTGTTTCATTTACCAAAGTCTTCCCATGACTTTTGTTTAGCTAGTTTTACACATTGTTTCGCTTTCATACATTTGTCTCTGTATTCTCAAAGAGCACATGCTGATTTATTTGCAAGTAACTTTCGATACGCTTTCTTCTTTTCCTTCACTGCCTCTTCAACTTCTTGTGTCCACTATGGAGTTCTGATTTTTCTATCCTTGCAAATAACTTCATCACATGCCTCTCTGGCTGAATCAATCAGCGATTTGCCACTGAATCACAAATAATGTTTGTGTATTTTAGTCTACAGTTCAAATCTGAGAGCTGCTCAACTTTTATTTGCTTTAAAACTTTCTTACATGTTCTTCTTTTCAGTATGAAATTCAATTTTACCCTGATCAAGACTAAATAGTGATCACTTTCAATTTCAAATCCTATACTCTGTAGTGTTCTGCACCAGTGAGAAAAACATCTCTATCAACAATTAAATAAACAATGAGACTTTTCTTATTCCTTGTCTCTTCTCTCCATGTGAATTTTGGCACATTTTTATAATGAAACATGGTGGTGTTAGTAATAACCAGTATATGTCCTGAGCAAAAATCCAACAGTTATTTGCCATTATTATTAGCCTTGCTCTTTTCTCCCAATTTTGCCAAAATATTTTTGTCATTATCATCATCAAATTCCTGCAATGTACCCTCAAGGGGTGTACAGGATATGATAGTACTACATGAAAAAAATTACATCATTACTAACTTCATATCTACAATTTCCTTCCAAATCAGTCTGTTAATTGTCAAGACTCCAACATTATCAAATCTTATATTTCTATCGTCTAAGGCACTTTGTACCATATAAATCTACCTATATCTTGGTCTTCCTCTGGGTTGTTTTGCTGCGAACCTGGCAGAGAACACTTGTTTTGCTAATCTTTCTTCACCCATTCTGTTTAAGTGACCATACCACCTGAGATTAGCTCTGCTAATGCATTCCTGGATGCTGACAATGTCAAGTTCTTTCCTAATATCCTCGTTTTTAATATGATATTGCCATTGATGCCATCTGTTCACGCCTTTAATCTTTCTCAAGGCTCTCATATCTGCGGTCTCTAGATTTTTTGGTCAAGTATTTTACTTCTGACCCACCTCTCAGATCCATAAGTTAAAACTGGTTTGAACACTGTCTTGTATACAGCTAATTTAGTGTTCAGACTAATTTCTCTCTTATTCCACATGAATTTATTCAATTGACTGCCCACCATACCAGCTTTGTTGATTCTGTTGTCTATTTCCATATTTAATTTACCATCTTCACTAAAAATCATACATAAGTGGCTGATATGTTTTACTTGTTCCACAGGTTCTCCATTCACAACACAGTTGATATTTTCAGTGATTCTGCCTATTTTCATTGTTTTTGTCTTTTTATTGCTGACATTCATACCATATCTATAACAACAGTTATTCAATTTAGTAAGAGAATCTTGCAGACTTGTAGCGGATTTATTTAGAAGTATAACATCATCTGCATAAAGCAAAGAGCTGACATTAACATCTCCAATTTTGATATTATTTTTAATACCATTTCCTTCATAATGTGATCCATATAGATAATGAATAACAGAGAGGATAATGTACATCCTTGTCTCACGTCAGATTTAACATTAAACCATCTTCCTGTACTTCCTTCAATTCTAACTGCTGACTTACGACTCAAATAAAGACTAAGTATTGCTTGATATAATGCCCCATTGACACCATATAACTGTAGCATATTGAATAGCTTTCTCTTGACACCTTGTCATATGCCTTTTCCAAATCGACAAAACTTAAATACAGATCTTTGTTATATTCCCATGCTTTCTCGACTGTTTGTCGTAAAGTGAAGATCTGATCCTGACAGCCTCTATTTGGCTCCTGAATCCAGCTTGTTCTTCACCCAGCTTTTCTTCCACAGTTCTTCTCAATCGTTTCTCAAGTATACTTGCATAGATCTTGCCAGGATCACTCAGTAGGGAAATACCTCTGTAATTCTCACATTCAGTTTTATTTCCCTTTTTATATATGGGTACAGTGAGAGCTCTACTCCAATCATCAGGAATTTGTAACTCTGTCCATGCTTTCTGAACTACGCAGTGCAGCCACTGTAAGACTTTTATACCACCATACTTCACCATTTCTGGTTGAATATCATCTACTCCTGCTGCCTTTCCACATTTTAAGCTTTTGATGGCTTTTTCTACTTCAAGTATGGATATGTATTCCTGACTGCAGCCTGGTCAGTGTTTTTTACCACTGTGCTGTCATCACTGCTTGTTTCATTTAGCAGTTTTTCAAAATAATTACTCCATATACTTCAAGGATATCTTTTTCTTCCATTTTTCATGTCACCTTTATCATCTCTAACTCCTTTTATCATCTCTTTCCTCCATTCCTAAGCTTCTTCAACTACCTCCAGAATATTTTGCTCCCTTCTTGATATTTATTTTCTATGGTCTTGCCAAAGTTCTCCCATGACTTTTGTTTAGCTAATTTTACACAATGTTTCACTTTCTTACATTTGTCTCTGTATTCTCTAAAATCTCAAGCTGACTTATTTGTCAGGAACTTTTGATATGCTTTCTTCTTTTCCTTCACTGCCTCTTTAACTTCCTGTGTCCACTATGGAGTTCTGATTTTTCTATCCTTGCAAACAACTTCATCACATGCCTCTCTGGCTGAATTCAATTTTATCCTGCTCAAGACTAAATAGTGATCACTTCCAATTTCAAATCCTGTGTACACTCTGGTGTACTGCACCAGAGAGAAAACATCATTATCAACAATAACATAATCAGTGAGACTTTTCTTATTCCTTGCCTCTTCTTTCCATGTGAATTTGTGCACATTTTTATGTTGGAACATGGTGTTAGTAATAACCAGTCCATGTCCTGAGCAGAAATTCAACAGATATTTGCCATTATTATTAGCTTTGCTCTTTTCTCCAAATTTTCCCAAAATATTTTGGTATGTGTCACAATCATATCCTACTCTGCTATTTAGATCCCCAACAAGGACCAACCAACTTTTTCTTTTTCATTATGTCAATTGCTTTCTCTAAAGCATAAAAAAATTCCTCCACTTCTTCCTTAGCAGAATCTTCTGTGGACCATAGGCACAAATAAGTCTCATTGTTGAATTCCCCATTCTCATATTTGCCCACATTACTTTACTTGAGATTGTCTGCCATTCAAATAGATTAGCCTCGTATTTTGTGTTGAATACTATAGCTACCCTTTATTTTATTTGATTGTCATTGCCTGAATATAACATTTTCTATTTATCGCTCAGAAAGATCTCACCAATTTTTGTCTTTTTTGTTTCAGTCACCCCTATTATGTCAATCTTTTACTTATCTAATTCCTCAGCTAGCTCCATTTCTTTGCCATTCAGGCTGTTTATGTTGATAGTACCGATCTTTAACTCTGGTGTTGTTGAGTTGGAGTGTACTTTCAGATTTGTTCCAATAGCTGACTTTTTGCTGTTCGCCCTGGTTCCCTGGCGAAAACAACGGGGATCTTGTTTAACCGATCGACACCCCAGCCGGCATGAAATTTTGTCATGTTTTTTTATGTCTGAGAATAATTTCCTACTCTGCTATTTAGATACCCAACAAGGACCAACTTTTCCTTTTTCATTGTGTCAGTTGCTTTCTCTAAAGCCTCAAAAAATTCCTCTAATTCTATCTTAGTACAACCTTCTGTGGGACGATAGGCACAAATAAGTCTCATTGTCCAGTTTTGCATTCTGATATTCCCAGTTTCCCATAACGAACAACAATAGGAATCGAATTCCAAAAACAAAAAACAGTAGTGCACATGTTTAATTTAGAATCCCTCTACATATCCAGTCTCGTGTTCATGGATTAAAAACTACTGGGCTGAAATTAAAATTACTTAAATTAAATTAAAATATAGCGGATAAATTATTGAATACAGTTGAGGATAACAATTTCCCAAACATTTAGAATACTGAGAGTCATTTTGATCAACATTAGGTCTATGAAGTAAGGCTTCAGCACTTTCTTTATATAACTGTAATGTTTATATGTTCATGGATTAAAAGCTACTGGACTGAAATTAAAATTACTTTAATTAAATTAAAATATAGCGGATAAATTATTGAATACAGTTGAGGATAACAATTTCCCAAACGTTTAGAATGCTGAGAGTTATTTTGATTAACATTAGGTCTATGAAGTAAGGCTTCAGCACTTTCTTTATATAACTGTAATGTTTATATGTGGATCTATGTAATAACTTGGCATTTTGCCATTGTAGCCTGTGCTTAAATTTTCAATTCCATGTGCAATGCCAGATTTGTGAGGTTTGATAAGGTGGATGTTGTCATCTTAATGTTGTTTATTTATAGATCTTCCTGTTTGTGTATAGTAAGACAAGTTACATGAACACTGTACGTGACATACTCCAGGTATCATCATATCCAGATTTTTTTTTTTTTTTTTAAATAATGATGTAAAATTCATCATCATCATCATCATCATCAAATTCCTGCCATGTACCCTCAAGGGGTGTACAGGATATGACAGTACTACATGAAAAAATTACATCATTACTAACTTCCTATCTACAATTTTCCTCCAAATCAGTCTGTTACTTGTCAAGACTCTAACATTATCAGATCTTATATTTCTATCGTCTAAGGCACTTTGTACCGTATCAATCCACCTATACCTTGGTCTTCCTCTGGGTCGTTTTCCTGCCAACCTGGCAGAGAACACTTGTTTTGCTAATCTTTCCTCTCCCATTCTATTTAAGTGACCATACCATCTGAGATTAGCTCTGCTAACGCATTCCTGGATGCTGACAATGTCAAGTTCTTTCCTAATATCCTCATTTTTAATATGATATTGCCATTGATGCCATCTGTTCACGCCTCTAATCTTTCTCAGGACTCTCATATCTGCGGTCTCTAGTCTTTGGTCAAGTGTTTTACTTCTGACCCAGCTCTCAGATCCATAAGTTAAAATTGGTTTGAACACAGTCTTGTATACAGCTAATTTAGTGTTCCGACTAATTTCTTTCTTATTCCATATGAATTTATTCAATTGACTTCCCACGATACCAGCTTTGCTGATTCTGTTGTCTATTTCTATATTTAGTTTACCATCTTCAGTAAAAATTGTGCCTAAGTAGCTGAAATGTTTTACTTGTTCCACAGGTTCACCATTCACAACACAGTTGACATTTTCAATGATTCTGCCTATTTTCATTGTCTTTGTCTTTTTATTGCTGACCTTCATACCATATCTATTACAACAGCTATTCAATTTAGTCAGAGAATCTTGCAGACTTGTAGCGGATTTATTTAGAAGTATAACATCATCCGCATAAAGCAAAGAGCTGACATTAACATCTCCAATTTTGATATCAGGTTTAATACCACATTCCTTCATAATGTGATCCATATAGATAATGAATAACAGAGGGGATAATGTACATCCTTGTCTCACACCAGATTTAACATTAAACCATCTTCCTGTACTTCCTTCAATTCTAACTGCTGACTCACAACTCAAATAAAGACTAAGTATTGCTTGATATAATGCCCCATTGACACCATATAACTGCAGCATATTGAATAGCTTCTCTCTTGGCACCTTGTCATATGCCTTTTTCAAATCGACAAAACTTAAATACAGATCTTTGTTATATTCCCATGCTTTCTCGACTATTTGTCGTAAAGTGAAGATCTGATCCTGACAGCCTCTATTTGGCCTGAATCCAGCTTGTTCTTCACCAAGCTTTTCTTCCACAATTCTTCTCAACCGTTTCTCAAGTATACTTGCATAGATCTTGCCAGGAACACTCAGTAGGGAAATACCTCTGTAATTCTCACATTCAGTTTTATTTCCCTTTTTATATATGGGTACTATGAGAGCTCTACTCCAATCATCGGGAATTCGTCCCTCTGTCCAGGCTTTCTGAACTATGCAGTGCAGCCACTGAAAGACTCTTATACCACCATACTTCAGCATTTCTGGTCGAATATCATCTACTCCTGCTGCCTTTCCACCAGGGAGTTCTGATTTTTTTATCTTTGCACACAACCTCACCACATGCCTCTCTGGCAGAATCAATCAATGTTTCCTTCAGAGTTTGCCACTGAATCTCCAAGGTTTGATTCCTGTTCTCAAACTCTTTCATTTTCTTTTCAATAATATTCCTGTATTTTAGTCTACAGTTTACATCTGAGAGCTGCTCAACTTTTATTCGCTTTAAAACTTTCTTACATGTTATTCTTTTCAATATGAAATTCAATTTTATCCTGCTCAAGACTAAATAGTGATCACTTCCAATTTCAAATCCTCTGTACACTCTGGTGTCCTGCACCAGGGAGAAAACATCACTATCAACAATAACATAGTCAATGAGACTTTTTTTATTCCTAGCCTCTTCTCTCCATGTGAATTTGTGCACATTTTTATGTTGGAACATGGTGTTAGTAATAACCAGTCCATGTCCTGAGCAGAAATCCAACAGATATTTGCCATTATTATTAGCTTTGCTCTTTTCTCCAAATTTTCCCAAAATATTTTTGTATGTCTCACAATCATTTCCTACTCTACTATTTAGATCCCCAACAAGGACCAACTTTTCCTTTTTCATTGTGTCAGTTGCTTTTTCTAAAGCCTCAAAAAATTCCTCCACTTCTACCTTAGTAGAACCTTCTGTGGGACCATAGGCACAAATAAGTCTCATTGTCCAGTTCCTCATTCTCATATTTGCCCACATTACTCTACTTGAGACTGACTGCTATTCAAGAAGATTAGCCTCGTATTTTGTGTTGAATACTATGGCTACTCCTTCTTTTCCTTGATTGTTATTGCCTGAATATAACATTTTGTATTTATTGCTCAGAAAGATCTCACCAGTTTTGGTCTTTTTTTGTTTCAGTCACCCCTATTATGTCGATCTGGTACTTATCTAATTCCTCAGCTAGCTCCATTTCTTTGCCATTCAGGCTTCTTACGTTGATAGTACCGATCTTTAACTCTGGTGATGTTGAGTTGGGGTTTGTTTTCAGATTTGTTCCAGTAGCTGACTTTTCGCTGTTCGCCCTGGTTCCCTGGCGAAAACAACGGGGGCCTTGTTTAACCGGGCGACGCCCCAGCCGGCATGAAATTTTGTTATGTTGTACCATCATTTTTTATTTTGGTTTAACCAATAAGAATACAATTTGGTCGGCTAAATCCCAAATTGCCAGCCCATCCTCGTTCATTCAGTATCAAAGTAGATACCCAACAGGGTGCACCACGAGAAGGTGAGGATTGGACATTAGGTCAGAAGCCCTGGTCGGTTCTCCGCATTCCTTTAAAGGCTATGTGGAGGTCTCCTCTCAGTTATACAGCTTTGACCCTTAAGCACCCCTTATGATGTAAAACTGATGTAAAATTGGAGGAGGATAATAGTTAATATAATTATTAAAGGTAATGTTGAGAACCTGCAGAATAATTTAAATATATTGGATTGACAGCTTAATGTGGTGACGGAGTGTAAGTTTATGCATTATGGGATAAAAATATCACATGTCATGTATTACATTGACAGAATTGGACTGTAGGAAACTGATGAGACTAAGAATATTTGAGGCTTATGGTTGACAGGGAGTTGAAGTTCAGATAGGCTATAGCAAAAGTAGGAAAAATAGCTCTTGGATGTTGAAGAATTCATTGACAATTAGAGATATCAATGTCTTATAAAGATTCCTCTTTATAAGACATTGATATTGATGCATCTTAACTACTCTGCATGGGTTTGGTCACTTGGATTTCCTGGGGATCAGGAGAGAATCCAGAGACCAATGACCAAGATGGTACTGGGTTTTGAGAATAATTCTTATGAAGATAGATTGAAAGTATGTAGGTTTCCTAATTTGGTGGAGGAGACAGTAAAGAGGGAACATGACAGAAACATATTAGTTACTAAAAGGGGCTATATAAGATCATGATTTTCCAGGATTTAGGCATGGAGTGGCCTGTTCCAGCCTTAGAAATCATTGTTAAATCTTTTTAGAGGATGTCCTGGTTTTCTTTTTCCTAATGGTTTGTAATTTAAGGCTTGTTTTGGTAATCTTTCTGTTTTCATTCTTTCAATGTGTTCCATCCATTTATATTTATATTTTTAAATTTTTTCTATTACTGATTCTTGGTTTAATTCTTTCATAATTTCTTTTATGATCGAATAGAGAATATATTTTGCAGTTTTTCTCATAAACTTCATTTCAGCTGTTATTAATCTTCATTTGTCTTTTTGTTTTATTGTCCAGATTTTACATCCATACAATAGGACTGGTAGGGCTAGTGTATTGTATACTTTAAGTCTGATTTGTTTTTGAACTAGGTTAGGTTTAAATATAGAGTTTATTATACGTGTTATTTTTAAATATTTCACAATTTTTAGGTTTATATCTTTTTCATTTTCATATGTAATCATACATCTTGAGTAATTAAATGAATTCACCTGATCTAAAATCTTGTTATCTATTACTATTTTAGTTCTTATTGGATCTTGTCCTTTAATGCCATCGTTTTTGATTTTCTGTTGATATTATTATATCATAATCTTTGACTATTTCATTTCAATTTAAATCTTTCTGTAATCTGGGGAGTGTTTAAGTTCATAGTAGGAGAAAGTTTTAATTCCTTGATGTAAATTTTTATTCCATTTTATTATTATTTCATTTAAGTAGATATTAAAAAAAGTTGCTGAAAGGGAACATCCCTGTCAGACTCCTTGGTTTATCTCTCTTTGTATGATAGTTCATAATTTAATCTTATTTGTATTTGATTATTTTCATATATACTTATGATAGTTTTTAATTATTTGTCTTTCTTTTAATATGTTAAATAAAATAGTTCTTTTAACTTATCAAACCTATATAAGATTGACATAGAAAATCTTTTTTTTTTTCAATGTATGAGATGTGGTGGGAAAGAGATCAAGGCTGCACTCCTGAGGTTGTGTAAAAGTGTGATTATTATGGGTGTAATGTTGTGCATTGGGTTGCCAGAGGTTGTTTTTGAGTGCTTTGTGAATGAATGAGTTTAAAGTTAGTACGAAAGGTGTTGTGGAAATAACAGTTACTGTGGGCCTTCTCTGATGAGTCTTTGGACTCTCTGGAGATGAGTGTATAATAATAATCATTATTATGATTATTACTCTTATTCCAAATGCAAGGCAGCAGAAACTTCTACGAATATTAATCACAGTGTACATTAATACAACGTTCAAAGACTCTTCAGTTTTGTATTTTAAGGTTCATTTATATTCCTCTAATTTTAAAATATAATTTAAAAAAAAATAATAAGAAAATGTCTCAATATTTATTACAGATATATTCTTATCATTATAATTTATTTCAGAATCACTCCTTATATCTTGGAGATGTCATGATATTGTTAAAAGCTGTCGGAGCAAGTGAATATGCTGGATGCACACCTGATTTCTGTGCAATGAATGGTTTGCGCTATAAAGCCATGATTGAGATCAGAAAGTTACGTGTTCAGTTGACTAATGAGGGTGAGTTGGATAATTATTTCTTTTTATCAATAAATAGTTATTTTTCAGTATTCAAAGACTCTCCACATTTCTAAACCATATTTGGCAAGTTGCTGTTCATATGCTACAAGCACTTTTTCTTTTAAGGTTACAAGGTGATCAGCATTCATATTAATTAAATTAGGGAAACAAAACACACGTGTTAAAAAGATTATTTTACTGATTACAAATAAAATAATAACTTTATGTTTCGACCCCTGTATTGAGGTCATCTTCAGAAGGATACATTCAGAAGTATAAGAACAAGCTACATGCTGCTGCACACTACACAAGTAAATTACATCTACGTTGTTAACTAATCTTTTTTCTTAGCCTGCCCTCTAGTGAAAAAAAAAAACTACAATAAACTCTGTTAAAGTCCTCATGTACTAGGCTTCTTCTGGAATTATACAGTGATATTATCTTCTGGATTTGTCCAGGTTGCTATTGAATGTTCAAGGGGGTTAAAAAAAAAAAAAAAAAATTATTTTACACTTCACTGGGTCTTGTATTAAGATTTTTCTTTGTGGTTGCTATGAAGGTTGTAGATGGGTCCTCCACATTCTTGGGATTGTTAGACCATCATTTTTATTCAGATTCGGATCATGTTTGAGCATTTCACATGCTTCCTTGAATTTACGCTCAAACCAGGTTTTGGTGGGGTGTAGGGACTTGGTACCTTTCCAGTCAATTCTGTGGTATGTTTGGAATGCATGGTCAGAAAGGCCGGTTTTTCCAAAACGGAGGTATTTTATGTGACGTTTGTGTTCATCCTTTCTGATTGGGATGACTCGTCCTGTTTCCCCTATGTACGGTATGTTACAAGTGCAATCTATTTTGTAAACCCCCGGGTGGGCTAAGTGTGGCAGGGGATCCTTGGAAGAATTGAGTAGGTGCCTTAATTTTGTCGGGGGTTTGAAGGTGGTTTTGATGTTGTATTTGTGTAGTGTTCTGTCTATTTTTTCTGAAATGCCTCTAACATATGGTATAGCAATAGCATTCTTGAAATCTTTTTTGTTATTAGTGGTATCTTTGTGGAGGATCTTGTGAATGGTTTTTTTACTGTATCCATTTTTTAAAAGGTATGTTTGATGGTCTCATATTCATGGTTAAGAGCTTGTTCAGTTGAACAAATGGTTTGAGCTCTGTGTTTAAGGGTGCTTATAACCCCTAGTTTTTGTGTTGGGTGGTGATAGGAAGTTTTGTGTATGTATTGGCCTGTGTGTGTGTAGATTTGCGGTAAACTAAGAAGGAGAGACAGCTTGAAGGAAGACGTGTGACAAGTGTGTCTAGGAACGGAAGAGAGTTGTTTTTTTCTATATCAATGGTGAATTGGATGCGTTCGTGTTGTTTGTTCAGGTGGCTAAGGAATGCATCTAGTGCTTGGCGGCAGTGGATCCAAATGGCGAAAATATTGTTGACGTATCCGAGCCAAATTTTGGGCTTTAGGCACGCCGATTCTAGAGCTCGTTGCTCAAAATCTTCCATATAAAAGTTCGCTATTGGGGGGGAGAGGCTGGAGAGCCCATGGCGGTACCTTCTTTTTGAAGGTAAAAATTGTTTTGCCACACAAAATATCCGGAGCGGAGTACGTGGGCAAAGAGGGCCGTGATGTCGTGTGGAAATATGTTCTGTAAGAGTAGGATAGTATCATTGATTGGGACATTGGTGAAAAGGGAAGTTATGTCAAAGCTGACTAATAGATCTTGGTAATTGAGTGTAATATTTTTAATTTTATTTATGAATTGTTGTGTATTTTTTATGTAGGAAGGGGAATGACCAACCAATTCCTTGAGTGTGGCAGCTAATTTTTTGGCTAAGTAGTAATTCGGACTGTCAATTCCTTCCACAATAAGACATAATGGCGTGTTTGTTTTGTTTACTCTTGGTAGGCCATAAATTCTGAATGCGTGGGCATATTGCGGTATTAATTTTTTGATTGTTTCTTCTGGCCACGTGTTGACTGATTTAAGTAGTTCAGTAGTTTTCTTTTTGTTACGTTGTGTGGTTTTGTAATTTACCATTTGGTAGGTGTTGTGGTCCGATACCAAATGGTTCATTTTTTCAATGTAGGTTGTCCGATTTAAAACAACAGTGGCATTCCCTTTATCTGCTTTTGTGATAATAATGTCACGGTTATTTTTAAGGGATTTGAGGGCCAGTTTATCCGCTTTGTTTAGGTTGCTGCTTAATTTTTTGGTTGAATTTAGTAAACAGGCAGTTTCCATCAGTATTTTGTCAACTACATTGGCGGGGAGGGATCTTAAACCTCTCTCGATATGATATATTATATCTAGTTTATTTACTGACCTCAGAGCAATGGCGTAATTTAAACCTTTCTCCAGTAGCGAGAATTCACCTTGTGTGAGGTTGTAATCCGATTGGTTGATAACCAGACAGCGGTCCAATGGTGGTTCACTGTTCGTAACTGTGTTGTTGGGTGATTGGCTGCTCCTTCCGTTATGGCGTCGGAATTGTCTTGTGCTTTCTTGTAGTTTTAATGCTTGAAACTTTGTTATTAAGTGCTCTTTGTTTTTGAGTAGTAGGTGCTTGGCCGAGTCGTCTGTGATCCTGTCTAGAATATTCCAAATTTCCTGATTAACGTAACTGGATAGTTCAGATTTCAGTTGTAACACTTTGGCTTGGGTCGATGCAAGGTTCTTTGGTGTCTCGTGAATTTGTTCTCTTAACAAAGCTTTTTCTAGTCTGGCATAGATATGGAGCGCTTTAGCTGATGTAAATTTCTTCTTCAGTTTAATGCAGTTTGGTATTAAGTTGCTGTCTCTACAACGTTTCAAAAAGGCCAGTCGATTAATTAACATGGAAATACGTAGCTTTAGTTTACCGTAGAGGCTGCACTGCTTGTGTGTCACATCTCCATGGATTATGATGACTCTTTCTTTTAAGGTTACACGGTGAACGAACCATTTAGTATCGGACCACAACACCTACCAAATGGTAAATTACAACCCCACGCAACATAACAAAAAAAAAACTACTGAACTACTTAAATCAGTCAACACGTGGCCGGAAGAAACAATCAAAAAATTAATACCACAGTATACCCGCGCACGCAGAATTTATGGCCTACCAAAAGTACACAAAACAAACACGCCATTACGTCCTATTGTGGAAGGAATTGACAGTCCGAATTACTACTTAGCCAAAAAATTAGCTGCCACATTCAAGGAATTGGTTGGTCATTCCCCTTCCTACATAAAAAATACACAACAATTCATAAACAAAATTAAAAATATTACACTCAATTACCAAGATCTATTAGTCAGCTTTGACATAACTTCCCTTTTCACCAATGTCCCAATCAATGATACTATCCTACTCTTACAGAACATATTTCCACACGACATCACAGCCCTCTTTGCCCACGTACTCCGCTCCGGATATTTTGTGTGGCAAAACAATTTTTACCTTCAAAAAGAAGGTACCGCCATGGGCTCTCCAGCCTCTCCCCCCCAATAGCGAACTTTTATATGGAAGATTTTGAGCAACGAGCTCTAGAATCGGCGTGCCTAAAGCCCAAAATTTGGCTCAGATACGTCAACGATATTTTCGCCATTTGGCCCCACTGCCGCCAAGCACTAGATACATTCCTTAGCCACCTGAACAAACAACACGAACGCATCCAATTCACCATTGAAATAGAAAAAAACAACTCTCTTCCGTTCCTAGACACACTTGTCACACGTCTTCTTTCAGGCTGTCTCTCCTTCTCAGTTTACCACAAACCTACACACACAGGCCAATACATACACCAAACTTCCTATCACCACCCAACACAAAAACTAAGTGTTATAAGCACCCTTAAACACATAGCTCAAACCATTTGTTCAACTGAACAAGCTCTTAACCATGAATATGAGACCATCAAACATACCTTTATAAAAAATGGATACAGTAAAAAAAACCATTCACAAGATCCTCCACAAAGATACCACTAATAACAAAAAAGATTTCAAGAATGTTATTGCTATACCATATGTTAGAGGCATTTCAGAAAAAATAGACAGAACACTACACAAATACAACATCAAAACCACCTTCAAACCCCCGACAAAATTAAGGCACCTACTCAATTCTTCCAAGGATCCCCTGCCACACTTAGCCCACCCGGGGGTTTACAAAATAGATTGCACTTGTAACATACCGTACATAGGGGAAACAGGACGAACCATCCCAATCAGAAAGGATGAACACAAACATCACATAAAATACCTCCATTTTGGAAAAACCGGCCTTTCTGACCATGCATTCCAAACATACCACAGAATTGACTGGAAAGGTACCAAGTCCCTACACCCCACCAAAACCTGGTTTGAGCGTAAATTCAAGGAAGCATGTGAAATGCTCAAACATGATCCGAATCTGAATAAAAATGATGGTCTAACAATCCCAAGAATGTGGAGGACTCATCTACAACCTTCATAGCAACCACAAAGAAAAATCTTAATACAAGACCCAGTGAAGTGTAAAATAATTTTTTTTTTTTTTTTTTACCACCTTGAACATTCAATAGCAACCTGGACAAATCCAGAAGATAATCGTAATATAACTGTATAATTCCAGAAGAAGCCTAGTACATGAGGACTTTAGCAGAGTTTATTGTAGTTTTATTTATTTATTTATTTATTTTTTTTTCCACTAGAGGGCAGGCTGAGAAAAAAGATTAGTTAACAATGTAGATGTAATTTACTTGTGTAGTGTGCAGCATGTAGCTTGTTCTTATACTGCTGAATGTATCCTTCTGAAGATGACCTCAATACAGGGGTCGAAACGTAAAGTTATTTTATTTGTAATCAGTAAAATAATCTTTTTAACACGTGTGTTTTGTTTCCCTAATTTAATTAATATATATGCTACAAGCAGTTTATAAATATATATATATTTTTTTTATTATTATTAACTAATAATGTCACTGGGTTCATATCCAGTAGATTGGAGGTTTTTTCTCCAAACTAGTATTGCATAGTTAACAAAAAAAGCAAATCGAACTTAAGAGATTGTAAAAGATGATAAATTCAGACTTTAATACTTTTATATAAAGGAAAATTAGTAGTTCAGTTGTTTTATGCTTGAGTGTAATAATGTAGGTGTATCAATATATCTTGCTGTTTTTTTTTTTTGTAATCACCCTGTATTTACAATTATAAAATAATACAACTCTTAATATCTGATAGCCCACAATCAGACACTCTTTTACACTTTAAAATTTTACCTGAATCCTGTTTAGCACCCTTTTTTATTTCTTGTTCAGAATCAAATTACGATATAAAATGCAGCAGAAGTCACATTTCGTAAAGTCAGTCCATTTTTCTTTCTTTATGGCTGGTAGATTTTGATGAAGGCTTCTTTTTACTGAATTCCCGGTTAAGTTATTTTTCCATTAAAACATAATAATAGGAGAATATGCCCTACTCATATCCTGAACAGAATAATACTTTACTCAGACAACCTATTTTATTGATTAAAGACTCATTCCATTTACATCAGCAGCTGTTCTTGCTCACTCAGTACTAAGACTTTTTTTTTTTTTTTTTTGAAAATACATCAACTTTGTATAAGCTTGCTTCTTTCTGGTGCATAAGAAAGCAACATATTTTTGAAAACAACACATCATTTGTTATACAAGAGATATAGTTCTTCGCTAGCAAAACTTGGTGAAATTTTAATTATTCCCCCATCAAATTTTTAATTGCACAAGTAAAACATTTTATGAAAGAAAAACATTTTTTTCTTACTTGATATTAATAAATACACTCAAATAGTTATGAATTGTAGTTATACTTAATAATTCTTAGCAACTTTTATTGTCCCTCCTAGACTTGAAGCCATGAAGTAGTGAAAGTAAACTTTTTTTTTTCCATTATTACATGTTTCAAAAAATTTTTATTTAATAAATTATACTTTTAATAGTTGAATAACAGTACAGTCCAAGAATTCAGGCTCCTGTAAAGATTTTGGCTATGTTACTGGATCACAAACCTAAAGACACAACCTTTAACATATTTTTTCTTATACAAAAACTGGTATTTTTTCTACTAAAAAAATACCAATTAAAAAAAACAGATTATATTTTTAATCAAATATTTTAATATTAAACTGTAATAAACTGTTTTTTTCTTATATAAATTCTGCTAAAAATGCTTTTAAAAACAACAGATTATGCATTTAATTAAACATTTTAAATTGTATAAAACATGTACTTTTTTTTCTTTCTTTAAAAACTTAGGTATCAGTAAATTTCAAAAAAATAAGTAAGAAAAAAAAAATCTGATATCACTAAATAGCAAATATTTTAGCTTGCACTTACAGATTATACAGAACTTCTAATGACATTCACTGACAAAAAGTTTTTTTTTAATATGAGAGATAAAACATACTGTTCAATAGTTGATTCATGTTAATTTAAGTGAATAAAAAGTTATGATTTATTGGGGTAAATGTGAAGATGAAATTAAAAGAAGGGTAGTCATGGGAAAAAAAGTGATGTTAAACCTGACAAAAATGATGAAAGATAGAAGTGTGAGTAAGAGTAAGGCCAAAAGTTAGAATTGTCAAAGCAATGGTATTTTCAGTAGTGATTTATGGATGTGAAAGTTGGGTTATTAAGAAGAAAGACAGAAAGCGAATTGATTTATTTGAATTGGTGTGGAGGAGACTATTAAGAATCCTATTTATTTATTCTTATCGCAAAAGGAATACAGAACAGCTACAGGGCAATGTCCAGTCTGGAAAGCCAATCCAAGGCCTCATCCGTCACCTTGTGGATGTCCTGTATGCCACCACAGTGAAATTGGCACCTTGGGCAGTCGTTCACAACATGAGTAATCATCTGAGCCATGGGATTTATGTGGTAGGTAGCCACATCTGCCCTGGTTAGTTCTGATTTTGTTGATTGATGACCAAATCTTCCAAATCAAGAGCAAAACCAGGCTGATCTTCCAAATCAAGAGTAAAGCACAGGGATATCTTCTACCAAGAAGCCGTTTGTTGGACCAGTATTCTCTCCACTTGTCAGGTGTTGATGGCAGGGCAACTGAAGAGAGTTCGTCCATGAACCAGAAAGGCTTTCTAGATTTTAGTGAAGACTAGGTGGATTTATGAGAGTCTGGTGCAGGGGCAGGAGTGGGTTGCTCATTGCTTTATTAAATTCTTTAATCGAGGCTTGTCTTCTCTGTATGTTTGGTGGAGCATTGTTAGATAGGACAAGCAGCCAGGAGAGGGAGTGCTTCTCATCCCACTAATTGTGCTCATGATAGAGTTTAGCTGGGTGTCTCTAATGTTAGTGTGTGTGCGCTTCTTTCCCAGACAGGGGCACAGTATTCTGCTGCAGAGAATGCAAGGGCTAGTGCAGACGACGTTAGGACTTCTGCACCACAACCTTAGGTTGTTCCAGCAAGCTTCGAAATGATATTGTTTCTCGTTTTAATTTGTTGGACAGGTTGGTGATGTGCCTTTTATAGATTAGGCTTCTGTCCAGGCTCACTTCAAGGTATTTTGGGTGAGGCTCGTGTTCTACTATTTTTCCACAGAAAGAAAGGTTGAGGTGTTGATTTGCCTCCACATTGTTCAGGTGAAATATTGTGGACAAACTTTTTGTTGGATTTGGCTTCAAGTACCACTGCTTGAAGTACTCTTCCAGGATGTTCAGGTCTGTGTTCAAGGTTGGTTCCAGGTTGACAATGGAGGTAGATTGATGTAGGATCATTAGGTCATCTGCATGCATATACTTGCTTGAGCTGGTATGTGGTCAGTTGTACACGTAGATATTAAAGAGTAAAGGGGATAACACAGACCCTATGGGAGACCGTTGTGAAGGAATCTGGGCCTGCTCTTTTTTCCACCAATATGGACCTGGATCTTTCTGTTGGAGAGAATGGATTCAAAAAGATGGAAGGTTTTTTTGCACTTTATAATATTTCCTAGCTTTAGGAGGAGGCCCCTGATCCAGACTGTGTCATAAGCTGATGTTAGGTCAGTGAAAGTGGCTCCGGATTTAAGTTTCTTCTGGAAGCCTGCTTCAATCTGTGTTGTCAGGGCCAGGACCTAGTCACAGCAACTTCTTCCCAGCCTAAAGCCAGCTTGTTCAATCGGGAGTGCTCTTTCGATGAGTGGTGAAATTCTTTTAAGGAGAATTCTTTCAAAGAGCTTAAAGGTGGAGCAAAGCAAGGAGATAGGTTGTAGATTTTTCACATCATTTGGATCTTTCCCTGGTTTGGGCTCGGCAATCATTTTGGTTTCCCGCCACAGATTTGGTAGTTTTCCAGTCATTATAATTTTTGAGAAAAGGTCGGCCAGCCAAGTTTGGCCTTGTTGACCGAGATGTTTTAGAAACTCGGGGAGGATACCATCCACTTCTGCAGCCTTGCCATTCTTGGTGAGTTTTAAGGCTACTTGAGTACTTCTTCCAGAGATACTGAGTGTACAAGTTCAGGAAGCTCGGGGTGGGCCCATCTTCAGGATTTGTCTGATGGAAGATTGCACAGTAATTTTCCTGATAGAGCTGGGACATATCTTGGAGGTTTTCAATAAACGATTAGCCATTTGATCAACATACAAAACGACAGAGTTATCTCTGTTATTTTGTGTGTTGTTGGTTCTTCCCCACCTAATTTTCTCAGAAGTGACCAGCTTTTCTGGCTAGATGTGGTGAAATCGAGTTCATGGATGGTTGAGATCCATCTTTCCTTTGTTTTTATCCAGTGTTGCTGTGAGCTCCTTAGCAGCAGTTGGGTCTTCAGTCTCTTCATATTTGGCTAAATGTTCCCCAGTTTCTCTACTCCAGCATGGGATGTATTGTTTTCTGTAGCCTTTAGGAAGAGAGGCTTTGGCTGCAGTTGGTGGAATTGCTCTAATGGTTTGCTCGATTTGTTTCTGAAATGCATTCCAGTTGGACCTGCGAAGGGTCCATCTAGCAGTTGGTGTTCCGCTGATGACTGGAATTGATGTGCCCATCTCTATTAGTATAGGACAATGCTGACTATTAGGGAATCTGTTGAGGATGGTTCTGGTTTTAGGCAGAGGGAGGTCTTCAGAGTCTTTAGGGACTATCCACAGATCTGGGTTGTAGGTTCTGTTCCATCTGGCTGAGTGGAGAGTGCCTTCCCACTTGGCATCGTAAATCAAACATAGGTTATGTGTGTCCATCCAGTTAACTAGATTATTACCGTCCTGGTTGTTAGAGGAATAGCTCCACATGGTGTGATGAGAGTTGAAGTCACCAACATAGATAGCAGGGTGAGATGGTGGCCAGTCCATCTGATCAGGCCAGTATTGCGATGGTGATTTGTAGACATTGTAGATGGTGGTATTTTGAACTTTAATGTGTACCTGATGCAGAATACCTATGGAGTATTTTGCATCAGGTACACATTCGGTTATGTCCTTGAGGCCAGGCCGGATGTAGGTCAGGCCATGCTTGGGATGGCAGTTATAAGACACGAGAATTACACCTGGGATCTTTAGTCTATTGAGAGCTGTGTCAGGCACATGGGTTTCCTGGAGAGCCAAGACATCAATTGCTTTGTCTTTGGCTATTTTGCGGATGACTTCGGCTTTGAATTTAGAAAGTCCTATGTTTAAGGAACATATCTTGAGAGTGTTGTTTAGGGGACAGTAACTTATTTTTCGAAACTTGCCTTCCACCCAAACAAGCAACGCAATCCTTGTTATTCTGGTGACGATCGAGTCGGCATGGAGCTTTTCAAGTTTTGTATTCATCATAGTTGCTTGGGGAAGATTGAGGGGAATGAGAAGAAGAGAAAGACCACAAAAGAGTTGGATGGACAACATGAAAGAACTTATCAACTTGAACTTACAATTATTGAAAGAAAGGACAATCGGCCGAGTGGGATGGAAAGCCTTTGTTCACAGATCACCAAGAGTCGAAAACGACTGAATGGCACATAACAAAACTAAATATCACAGTTGCTTTCAGTTGGTCTTTTATCAGCCAGACAGAAGTCTAATTTTAATATAGTTTTAATTGATGTATATATATTAAATCTTCTGTTTGTATAATACATTTTCGTAAGTTTTCAGATCTGGAAATCTTGCTCTAGAGACCAAACATTGAAAAGGGGCTTTTTCAAGCCACTTCAGGCCTCCAATAAGCAGGGTGGTGGTCTCACACTAGGCAATGAAATTCATCTCCTTCCTAAAGACAATAGCAAGCATCCATACCCACAGGAAGGGGAGGAGGGATTCGAACCTGCAGCCATTGGTTGGAGAGCATACAGGGTGTTCGGGATAAATTTGACATATTTATAATTAATTATATTTTTCCGTAAGTTACATGTATTAACACACACTTCTCTTCATTTAAAAGTTTGGACCCTTCTTCATTCATATACAAGATGTCAGAAAGGATGGATAGCTGGAACCCACCTGAATCATGGAAGAGAATAACTTGTATCATGATGATTCGTGCCCGCCATCAAAATAAGGATATTACGACTGCTGCCCAATGCTCCCTGAATACAGTAAAAACAATCAGGCATGAACTAGAGACTTGCAATGGTGACTACGAGGATGTAGCAAGAAGAAAGATCCCTAGCAGACGATCTGATTGCGTTCGTACAGCAGAATTCCTCGCAAATCTGCAGGAACAGGTGTTGAAGAACCCTGGCATTGGAATTCGGGCTTTGTTCATGGAGTTGCTAACTGTAGTCAAGCCCTGGATAACAAGGGTAGCCAATGGTAGGCCGTATGTATGGCAGCAGGATTCGGCCCCTTGCCACACCTCTGGGAAAAGTCAAAAATGGTTGTCTGAAAATTTCTACGACTTCACCAGTCCAAATGTTTGGCCTCCAAACTCCCCAGACCTTAACCCCATGGATTATTTTGTATGGGGCGCAGTTGAAAAAGACACCAATCGCACTTCCAGTAATACAAAAGCCCAGTTAATGGATAAAATTAAAACAGTTTTTGCGGCCCTTCCCAGGGAGACTGTAGCATCAGCTTGTTCGAGGTTCCGAAGCAGAATTGAAGCTGTGATCGATGCTAATGGTGGTTATTTTGAGTAAATCTTGTTGATAGTATTGTAATTAACTCTGCCTGTAATGTTTTTTTGTCAATTCATTAAATTTAATAGATACAAAGAAGATTTTCTTTTTCCTTACGAAACTGTCAAATTTATCCCGAACACCCTGTATATGCTAAGCTAACCACTTGGCCAACTAGACCTGCAAGAAGAAGAGGCTAAGAAAAATTGTAAGAGAAACTTAAGAACCAACTGGATTCAGACCAAGTAAGGTTGTGAAGAGAAGCAGTTTAGAAACCATGAAAAACTAACAAGATCAACACATAGGCTTTGTAGATCTAGAAAAGGCATATGATAAAGTACCACAAAAAGCCATTCTAAACACTAAAATTGTATGATGTAAATAGGACATTATGCAGAATAGTATATAGCTTATACTTAAATTATAAGTCAGCAGTTACAGCTGAAGAATGTACAGCAAAATAATTTGATTGAAATCATCAGATGTAAGCCAGAACTGTACATCCTTCTCATCATCAATTTTGTGATACATACCCTCAAGGAAGGTACAGGATATTATGACAGTACTACATGATAAAGTTTATGTTATTACTAATCTACTATCAATAATTTCCCTCCAAATTAGTCTATTACTTGTTAGCATTTCAATATTGTCATATGTAATATTTTGGTCTTCTGGGAAGCTTCTGACTGAATCAGTTCACCTGGATCCCAGTCTACCTCTGAGTCTCTTTCTTGTTATCTTAGCATCCAAGACCTGTTTTACTAACCTTTCCTCTCCCATTCTGTTCCTTTCTAATATCTTCATTTTAATACGATTCTGTCACTGATACCATATCCTCCCCCAGTTTTTCTCAGAAATCTCTTATCTATGATCTCTAGTCTTTGATGAAGTGTTTTTATTTCTACCCATCTGTCAGATCCATAACTTAAAACTGGTTTGTACACTATCTTGCATACTGCTAGTTTGGTGTTTTATCTAATTTCTCTCTTATTCCATATAAATTTATTCATCTGGCTCCTCACCATTCCAGCTTTGCTTATCCTATCATATATCTCCATATTTAATTTGCCATCTTCACAAAAAACCATGCCTAAATAGTTGAAATATTTTACTTGTTCTGTATGTTCTCCATTGAGAATGCAGCTGAGGTCCTGCTTATCTGCTAATGTTTATATGGAAACAAAAGAAAATCAGTCAGAACACCAATCTAGTGATATTCAAGAAGGTGTTCAAATCCATTTTAGCTTGTGGCTGTGAAAGGCACATTAGAAATAAATGATTGGTGAAATTTGAGTGAATAGATAATTCAGTGCCAGAACTATATCAAATAAAAATGAAGATATTAGAAAACAACTTGCCATTAATAATATTCAAGAGGCATGATCTTGAATGGAATAGGAAATGAATGATTAACAAACCAAGTATTTAGAGCAAAGTGGTAGACCCAGAGGATGGTCAAAATCTAAGTGATTTGATTGATCTGAAGTAGGATTGCTTTAGATGAGTAAAGTAAGAGCTAATCAAATAACAGATTTCTATATAAATGACCTTGAAAAAAAATTACAAATTTAATAACAGTATAATAATTGTATTGCACTATTATAGTATCTAGTACACCTCTGAATACTATCATGTCATTACAGTGTATACACCACAATAATGACATGATAGTATTCCTATGTTGGGGATTACTTCTTTTGAGCCTGCTCCAATTCCAAAGACTTTCCTATATATCTGTACTGCACCTACTTTGTTGTATATGAAATTGCCTTAAAGTTTTCATTTCAAATTGCAGAGAGAGAAAAGAGAGCTTTTAATTCCCCCCAGCCCTCTGCAACATCTTGAGATGAAAGGTTTGGTAATATTAATTCCAGCTTAAGACAGTTTTCCTTTTAACA